>NW_007726253.1:507728-552145 GCF_000696425.1 Galeopterus variegatus
AAAAAAAAAAAAAAAAAAAAAAAAAAAAAAAAAAAAAAAAAAAAGACAAAAAGTAGGCTGACTGGTTAGCTCAGCTGGTTAGAGCTGGTCTTTGGTTCAAGACAAATAGTAAATGATTCCATTCACATGAAGTTCCTAGAATAGTCAAATTTATAGAGACAGAAAGTAGAACAGTGGTTACCAGGAGCTAGGGAAAGGGGAATGGGGAGTTGTTATTTAATGGGTACAGAGTTTCAGTTGGGGAAGATGAAAATTCTGGAGATGGATGGTGATAGTGGTTGCACAACAGTGTGAATGTACTTAATGCTGTTGAACTGTACACTTAAAAATGGTTAAAATGGTAAATTTTGTGTTCTGTAAATTTTCCACAATGTAAATAATTTTTTAAAACCATGCACGCAAATGTTGATAGCATTATTCACAATACCAAAATATTAAAAACCCAAATTTCCTCCATTGGGTGGGGTGAGTGGTAACACAAATTCTGGTACATCCATAGTGAAATACTACTTAGCAATAACAAGGAATCAACTACAGATACAGGTAATGACCTAACTGAACCTCAAGGGCATTATGCTTAGTGACAAAGGTCAGTCCCGAAACGTTACATACTGGATGCTTCTATTCACAAAACATTCTTTTTTTTTTTTAAAGATGACCGGTAAGGGGATCTTAACCCTTGACTTGGTGTTGTCAGCACCACGCTCTCACAAGTGAGCTAACCAGCCATCCCTATATAGGATCTGAACCCGTGGCCTTGTTGTTATCAGCATCACACTCTCCCAAGTTAGCCATGGGCCAGCCCTCACAAAACATTCTTGACGTAACAAAACTGTAGAGATGGAGAACAGATCAGTGGGTGCCAGGGGTCAGGGACAGAGCAGAGTGGTGCAGATACAAAGAGAGCGCATAGGGGAGTTCTTTTGCGGCAATGAGAGTTCTGCATCATGACTGTGGTGGTGTCACACGAATCTGTACTGGGATAAAATTGCATAGGGACACACACACACACACACACATACACATACACACACGTTTAAAAATATGACAGTGACTGAATATGACACGTGAAAGCAACATGGGTTAACATGGCTCAGAAGCAGCAAAGGGAGGGCATGAGGGGGGAAGTCTGGAGTTGGTGCCCAGCAGGCTGCTGCCTTGGTGGGCACCAAGTTCCACACCTGGCGCTCCTGGGTGACTGACCATGGAGTTGGAAAGGAAGGGGTCAGCACATCAGACCACTTGAGGAGGCAGGCAGATCCTGGGTGAGTGGAGAAATGCCGTCCCTGCTGCCTGAAGTGGGGGAGGACCAGACTTTGGGTCTGGGGTGGGCCGTCTTTCCCAGTGTGGCACAGGCTGCAGCGCCTACACTGCCATCTATTTGGTCAGAACTCTGGGAGTAGGCCCATCAGAGCCCTGAGAAGTGAGAGGGAAGACAGGACTTACTGACTGAGCTCTGGGGATACTCCTGATCTCACCCCCTTGCCTGCAGAGCCACCTGAGGGCACTGTCGATCACTCGTTCCTGGTAGCCGTCCAGGAGCCATCAGCCGCGGTCTTTGCAGAGAGAGCTGCTGTCTCCATGATGAGACCCCTCTGCAAATGTGCCGGGAGAGTCAAGGCTGCAGGGGGGTGGTGTGCCGGCTGTGGCACCCAGACATTCCGGCCTCTTCCTCCTTCACAGTGTTTGGGGTTGGGTTGTCTCTGTGATCACAGTGAAGAGACAGAGTTAGAGAAAAGTTGTTCTGAATAATGAGACAGAGGCAGGATGGCCTAAACCTAGGATGAGCAGTGAAACCCAATTTGGTGTGTTTTTATTGGCTCTTGATCTTGTTAGGGAGGACCCTGCTTTGGGGTACCTCCCCACCCCCACCCTGCTTCTGTTCCCCATTACTTGGGCCTTATCAGACTCCCTGTGCATTCTCAATCTCCTCACAGGCGATTTTTGCGCAGAAAAACAAGCTGGTGCCTGACCCGTTGGACACTAGACGCTGGCAGGGCTTCCAGCTGGAGGAGTACCTGATAGGGCAGTCCATTGGCAAGGGCTGCAGCGCGGCCGTGTACGAAGCCTCCATGCCTGCGTTGCCCCAGAAACTAGAAGTGGCAGAGAGTACCAGGCTTCTTCCAGGCAGAGGCCCAGATGTCATTCCACAAAGAGAAAAGGAGGAGCAAGCTCTGGGGGCCCCTGCCTTTCCCTTGGCCATAAAGATGATGTGGAACATCTCGGTAAGGATGGGGCCTTTCCTCTTTACAGTAGGCATTTCTCAACATGCCAATCTTAGTGTACTTGGTGTTTTCTTTTTCCAGGAAGTAGATAGGAAAAGACAAATTCTGCACAGGAAGGGTGCCTATGTAGTTAGGCTTCCTCATCTCTTATGCAGGAGTCTAAAGCAGCATGTCTCAAATTGTAGTATGTCCACAGATCACCTGGGGATCAGGTTCAAAGGCAGATTTGGATTCAGCAGGTCAGAGGTGGGGCCTGAGAGTCTGCCTTTCCAACAAGCTCCCAGGCGATGCCAGTGCTGCTGGTCTGTGAACCACACTTTGAGTAGCAAGTGCCTAAATCATTGGTTTCTAATCCAATCCATTAGTTCATGTCAGGTAGGTCTGCCATTACTGCTTTCCCCTCTTTCCCATGACCTGCCTTGCTGGAGAGCAGGATGTTCCTTTCCTCTGAACTCACCCTTCAACTCACCTCCAGATCAAAGGCGGGCTTCTCACCTCCCTGCTCTCAGCTCTCGGAGCAGTCAAGGTTTTGGGAAATTGAAGAATATACTTCTCGCCCACTCCCCGCAACCAAGAAAAACAAAGATTTGTCTATTTAGAGTAATTTCTCTACCTTGCCTTTACTAGATGAGTTTAGAAAATTAATCAAGACCTGTTGTTCTTTCTCCTGCCCAGAGCATTATCCAAAGCTAAGGTGGAAAACAGCCACAGAAGTTCATGCCAGTCATTGAAGAATGCAGTATCTTGTTTTGATTTTGGGCATGAAGGTTATTAGACTGTTGAACTCCAAACTAGGTTAATAGCTAACAAGTAGCCAAATCCTTTGCCTGAGAAACATCTAGTCTTAGCATCAAAACTTCCACTGGTTGGGTGTGACAGCTATTGCATTCACAAAAGCTAAAAGACTGTTGATTCTTACAGGATCTTCTTGATACCTAACAGGTTTCATAGGTCCTGAGAGCCATTCATAACAAAATGAGGAAAAAAAGGTGCTTTTCCTCCTCTTTGGTTTTTGGTTGTTTGTTTTGGGGAATGGGGGCAGACTGGTCTATGATTCAGCACAACTTAATCCACGGTAGAGTTTGTCAGGCTCCAGCCTGTCTGCTGAAGGGAGCCTGCAGAACGAGTCTCGGTGATCCAGTGGTCGGTTTCAAGCTGTGGTGACCAGAGGCATCTATGGCAGGAGGGGTGGCCAGAGGCATCTATGGCAGGAGGGGTGGCCAGAGGCATCTATGGCAGGAAGAGTGCCCCGTGTCCTGATCACCTTGGCATCTCCTCCTGCCCCAGCATCTAGGCTACCAAGAGGGATGGGAAGCGTCCTCTGAGTTGGCATGGGTGGTGCCTCTACCCTCAGTCTCTGAGGAGTAACTAGCCTTGGCTTGCCACTTTAGAGAGGTTATCTTAAAGGTCAAAGCCAATTCTAGGCAATAGCTGTCCTTGTCCAGATTACAGGCAGGGCTTGGAATTTGCCATTCTGCTTGGGTCTGTGTAACCCTGGATTCACTGTGGATGTGTTCCAGGCAGGCTCTTCCAGTGAAGCCATCTTTAGCAAAATGAGCCAGGAGCTTGTCCCAGCTAGCCGAGTGGCCTTGGCCGGAGAATATGGAGCAGTCACTTACAGGTAAGTGCCTATCTGCCCACCAGACCGACTGTGAGTTCTTTGAGAACAAAATAATCACCTGTGTCCCCAGCAGTCAGCACATCGTCAGACACGACACATAGCAGATAGTAAATGCTTACTAAAAGATGTCTTTAATGATGGATTTTCAGTTAGTGGATAATTAGCTTGGGAAAGATTCCAGATCATCTGACTCCAATTGATGATGCCGATGGCTGATTCACATTGGAGCAGGGGAGGGAAGGCCATCCAAAAATGCCCAATTTGGAATGTTGGAAAATTGATGCCAATTCTGATTCTCCCTAAGTAATGCACAGTGGAGGGCCACCTATTGGTACAAACTGAACAATGTCCCCACAAGTGGGAACATTCATGTAATAGCTACAGCGCACCTGATGTGCCAAGTGATTTTTAAAAAAAACAAAAGTGAAGCCGGCCCGTGGCTCACTCGGTAGAGTGCGGTGCTGATAACACCAAGGCCCCGGGTTCGGATCCTATATAGGGATGGCCGGTTTGCTCACTGGCTGAGCGTGGTGCTGACAACACCAGACCAAGGGTTGAGATCCCCTTACCGGTCATCCTTTGAAAAAAATAATAATAATAAAAAAAAATAAAAAAACAAAAGTGGTCTGCTCCCCACGAGTTTTCAGTGTGGCAGCAGAGCCCGACAAGTCTGGAGCAGAGAGCCCCGCACAGTAAGTGCTGCAGTTGCATATGCTCAAGTGCTGAGGGAGCCCAGAGTAGGTGTGTGCCCTGCAAGGATGGGGCCACTCAGAAAGGCTTCTCACAGGGACAGTTTGTGCTGCCATTTGAAGGAGGAATTGGCATCACCTAGGCAAAAAAAGTAGGACAAGAGGTGTTGTCAGCAGAGTGAAGAGCAGGTGCATGGCAGCCTACGCTTCCGGCTTTGTAAATCCCCCTGTGTACAGGTGGTGAAGATGCCCGAGCTTAGTATTTGTACCCCACCAGGAAGAGGTGGCGCTGCTGCATTTTTGGTGATTTACTAGAAGGCTAGATTATAGATCTGAGTTCTGTCAGAAGCAAGAAGGCAGAAATAAGAACCTAAGAGAATATACATGGAAAACCCCTTCAGTGGCTTGGAAGGCTCCAGTGTGACTGAGAGTCCGTGCGGGCTGAAGCAGCAGCACGGGTGTGCTCAGCACTGTCATCCCCTTCTTAGCCCTTCCTAGAGAAAAGTGCACACCTGAATGTCAGCTGCTGGGGGGATAAAATTATCCTCAGGGGGCTTTTTGTGGTGTTAGCATCCGCCTGCTGGCGTGGCACTGTCATAGAGCTGTGAGCACTGTGGTGTCACCCACGGAAACCTTCTGTCTGAAATAATCCCTGTCACTCTGTTTTTCATGGCATTTATCATTATCTGTCCTTAAATCATGTATGTCCTTGTCTTTTTATTCGTTGTCTCTCCGGCTGTACCTTAAGTGCTGTTTTGTTTATTGCTCACCCCGACAGTTCAGTAAATGTCTGTGGAGTGATTGGACAGATATGGCAGAAGGTGTATTGCCTAAAGTGCTGATGTAGCTCAGAAGAAACTCTGCCCTGAGAGTGCTCTGGGTTCCTCCCCACCTGGCCTGTGCTGGTCTAGGGACCTCAGATTCAGAGCCCTTTGTGAACTGCCTCTCTCATTTCTTCTCCCTCTCATTTCTCATCCTTTCCCATTTACACCCCACTGAATTCCATACTGCATTCCCAGATGCACCAGGCTCCTCTGTGACCATCCACTGAGTGTGCAGTTTGCTATTCTTGAACTGTGCTCTCCCGCATGTTTCAGGTCTCAGTTCCAACACACCCCCATGTATCTCCCCAGCACAGCCACACCGTCTGCCTCTGGGCTCCCATGACAAGTGTTGGGACCCTGACAGCCCTGTGCTGTGATCCAGCTTTTCCCCATAGCCCAGCAGCCCAAGGGCAAGAACCAGGCTTGGACTCCTTTGATTACATACAACAGAAGCCCACTCAGGTTGACTCAAGAGAAGCAGTACAAGGGCCCCTGTGGACTGGATCTGCAAAGCTCAGGAACCATGGCAGCCCTGGGGACAGAGCAGACACCTTGCTCTCTCAGTGTTGTCTCACGTGGCTCTGCTCCGTTCTCTTCTCTCCCATCAGCATCTGTACTTCTTCCGCTGTGTCTCTTTCATTCCTGCATACCTGTGGCTGGCTCACCTCTTTGGGTTCCCATGGCCCCAGTGAAGTCTCATGGTATCCTTCACCTTCAGCTCCATTGCCGACTGGCAAGTTTCTTCATTCGCAGTCCCCAAAGAGAGAACCCACCTTCCTCCCTCCTTTTTACCATTTAGATCTCAGATGTGACTGTAGGCTCATTGCCCTTGGGGCGGGTGCCCACCCTTGGTCCAGGGAGCTTTGGCTGGTACATAGCCACTGTGCCTCAGCAGGGCTCTGGGTGTGGGGCTTCCCAGAGGAGGAGGAATGGGCAGGGCAGGCAGGTGACATCTCTATTACCAACTACATCTGTTTCCATTCATTCAAGGTTATGCTAGAACCTGGACTCATGTAGTCATGGTCCCTGCCCTTAGGGAGCTAAAATAATTACTTTTTCAATGAACATCCCTCTCCCCTGTTAGATCACAAACCCATGATGATAGAGACTCTGTCTTATTCTCGGCCATAGCTCCACAGCACACTAGCATGATGTGTGGCACTTAGTGTGAAAACAACAAATGTTAGTTGAATGAATAAGAGTAACAGCTAATATTTCTGAATGCTTCTTGTGTGCTAAACATGATTCTAGTTACTTTACACGTATCAGCAAGCTTATGTGGTATGTTACTACCTTATTCCCCTTTTGTACTTGAGCCCAGAGAAGTAACTTAGCCAGTGATGTACCGTGGCAGACCTGGAGTTCAAACCCAGGCAGTCTGATGCCAGGGTCTCTTAACCACTATGTTCTGCCACATGGGATGGATGGATGGATGGACTGTCTGGCTGAAGGATGGACTAGGGGGGTCATCCAGTGTGTTCCCCAACACCATGTATGGTACCTGGCACATGGCAACCCTACAATATTTGATAAATAAATGAGTGAATAAATAATGGTATTTGTTATGGCCTTAGATTATTCTCTTTCTAGCTGTTGTATCTGATACTGGCCTCATACATTTGTCCCATTTGGCTGAAATAGAAAATCCAAAGGAAGTCTCAAGAAATTAGCACCTCACCCCAACATCATCCGGGTTTTCCGCGCCTTCACCTCGTCTGTGCCCCTGCTGCCAGGGGCCCTGGTCGACTACCCTGATGTGCTGCCCCCACGTCTCCACCCTGAAGGCCTGGGCCATGGACGGACGTTGTTTCTCGTCATGAAGAAGTAAGTGACAGGAGTGTGGCAGGAGCCTGGAGCTGCCTCACCTTCTGAGTGGGAGCTAGTCCCTCCCACTTCGTGCAGCTTGAGCGTGGGGTTTCAGGGAAGAGGGTCCTCACCCTTTGGAGAAAAAGGCTTGCCAAGGGAGTATGTCTGCCCTAGAAAGCAGTTTCCCTTTAGAATGATTTTTCATGAAAACGAAGTCTCATTTTCATCCAGAACATCCTTTTCACCTATTCTTTTGGTATATTTGACTAGGACCCTTTCTCCAGGCTTGTCTTTCTTGTTTTCAACATAAAAGTCCTTCCTCACTCTCTGTACTGCCTAACTTTGCTGTAATGGGTGTTTTAAGGATATAAGTATCTGTACTGATACTTTGAACATGGGGAGTCCCAGCTCTTACTTTACATTTCAGGATGGTGGGTGAGCGGGAATAGAAAGGATACATGGGGGAAAAGAAATCAATAAGCTCCAGGAAGGGGACGAGGAAAGGCCTAATCCTGATAGTGAATAAGGTGCTAGAGACCGCTGATGCGTGACAGCCGGAGGCCCTGTCTCCTCTCCCCCAGCTATCCCTGTACCCTGCGCCAGTACCTTTGCGTGAACACTCCCAGTCCCCGCCTTGCCACTGTGATGACCCTGCAGTTACTGGAAGGCGTGGATCATCTGGTTCAACAGGGCATCGCACACAGAGACTTAAAATCTGACAACATTCTTGTGGAGCTGGACGCAGGTAGGTGCCTGCCGCTCCCTCGGAGCTCTCCAGTTATGCAAGAGGGTGGGTCTGGGAGCATCTAAGACCCTTTGGGTCCTTTTTGGTCACTCTGTACACAGAGATGAGCAATCAGGATAGAGGCTTTTGTTCTCTGTGGAGTGAGAGTTAACAGTTGTTCCCAAGTTCCTTTCTGTTGCCCATTAATAGAATAAAAACCTCAGTGCTGCAAGTTTTCTTGAATAAAGTAAAAGAGGAAGACTTTAGCTTAATATAAAAAATAATTTTCAGACACTGAAAGCTGTCCAAAGGTAAGCCTAGCTGCCTCTGGAAGTAATGAGTTCTCCATCACTAGAAGCATTCAAGTAAAAGCCGAATGGCAACTTGCCTGGGAATACTGTAAAGGAGATTCATACATCTGATAAATTTTGAATAAGAGGAACCGGTTTTTTAAAGGAACTCTGAATCCTTTTACAAATAACTAATTCCTAATGTACCTGCTTCTTAGGTTTGGATTTGGGGTTTCAAATTCAAATCAAAGATTCTTTGGGTGTAAGAGCTCTTAGAGATTCTTTAGGCCAAGCACCAGCTCCTTAGGTCTTGGGAAAGCTCCAATTACTAGAAAATTATTTAGATTGAGTCTTAACTCTTTAATCCAGTCCTTTGCCCGGGGACTTTCTTCCCCCAGGCATTTCCATATTCATGCAGCTGGCCCTCCTGTTGTGCTCCCTGGTGAATGGACTCCCAGCTAGGCCTTGCTAGCCTATGCTCTTGGGCCAACACAGAGTCCCTATTTGTCCTGCTCACCCAGTCTTGATGGTGGCTTTCATGAGGAGGGCCTCAGAGGGAAGGAGAGGGGGATCAGTCGCTTACCTCTGCCCCCTCCCTCCCAGATGGCTGCCCCTGGTTGGTGATCACAGATTTCGGCTGCTGCCTGGCTGATGAGAGCCTTGGCCTGCAGTTGCCTTTCACCAGCTGGTATGTGGATCGGGGCGGAAACGGCTGCCTGATGGCGCCTGAGGTGAGTCCCGCTGGGCATGTCATCTGTCATCAGCAGAAGCCTTTCCACCATGTTTCCCTCAAGACATGACAAGACTTGACACCTCATTATTTACTCAGCACCTCCATCTTTTTTAACCCAAAATTTGGCCCAAGTTCCTTCCCTGCCATTTTGCATTCATCTGGATTTCCCCCTGTTCCTGAGAGATGTGCATTTTGTCAGCATAAATTGGGTAGCCTAAGCAGATTATTCTGGGTCTGGGCCACAGCTCCGTCAGATTCTGGGTTCCTTGGGACAGAGTTCAGACTAGCCCGTAGTCAGGTGAGGCGCAGGAGCATGACTAGGTTGGACATGCCAGCAGCATGACGTCTCACCCATTACTTTCCAAACAGGTGTCCACAGCCTGTCCTGGCCCCCGGGCTGTGATTGATTACAGCAAGGCTGATGCCTGGGCAGTGGGAGCGATCGCCTACGAGATCTTCGGGCTCGCCAACCCGTTTTATGGCCAGGGCAGGGCCCACCTTGAGAGCCGCAGTTACCAAGAGGCTCAGCTCCCTGCACTGCCCAAGTCGGTGCCCCTAGACATGAGACGGTTGGTGAGGTCACTGCTCCAGCGAGAGACCAGCAAGGTGAGACTGCTCCCAAGTTTTGCAGGGACTGTGTAGACGGAAACCTCTGTTCACATTCCAGAGGGAAGGTCAGGTGTGGGCAAGCACCACAGTAACAGACAGAGCCTCTGTCTTACAAAGGTAAAGGCCAAGTACAGGAGAACACAAAATTTGAGTATAGATAGGAATAGGAGAGCTAGCCACCAAATCATTAGAATTGTAGCAGTTCAACTCCTCCAGGCTTTTTTAGTTGCTTAAAAGTTACTCAGAGGGGGAAGGATGCATTTTTGAGAAATGTTTAATGGAGATGTAGCTTATAGAAACAGCTGAGATCTGATCAGATGGAAAAATATTTCCCGAGAACAGATCTGGACACTGTGAAATTGATATAAAGGAATATAAAGGCAAATCTGTTTGAAGCCATAATTGGAGTGGCAGGTCTGGTTCAGGCGGCATGCTGAGCATTCCGACCACTGTTCTACACTTACCTCTCACTGCACGTGGCCTGCTATGGGCTCAGTAGGTGCCCAATGAAGCTTTGTTAGAATAAACTGCAACCAGTTATGACGTGATGGGAGAGCTTCCCTCGCCCAGTATAAGGGACCAGACAGAGCTGTACACAAGAAGTCCGGGGGCTATTCCAGCAATGCATACTGCCCCCATACAGGGAGGAAAAGCCTGGGGCATGGATAGAGAGTAACCAGTACTTGTCAGCTGAGTGAAGGATATCAGAAGGAGAGATGGGGTGGAGAAAGAATTGGGTTAAGGCCAGAGGAAGACCCTGAAGTGACCATTCATTAACAAAGTGGGCCTTGGGCTGAGTACTCGTTACAGATGTTCTAAGCTGCAGCTTCCTTTCCCACTGCAGAGACCATCTGCCCGAGTAGCTGCAAATGTGCTTCATTTAAGCCTCTGGGGTGAACATGTTCTAGCGCTGAAGAATCTGAAATTAGACAAGATGATTAGCTGGCTCCTCCAACAATCAGCTGTTACTTTGTTGGCTGATAGGCTTGCAGAGAAGAGTTGTGTGGAAACAAAAATGAAGATGTTATTTCTGGCTAACCTGGAGTGTGAAGCGCTCTGCCAGGCAGCCCTCCTCCTCTGCTCGTGGAGGGCTGCCCCGTGATGGTTCTGCACACAGCTGGTAAATTACTAAAAGAACTTAACAGCATCTGTGTCTTGCTGGTCTGTGAATGCTGAGAGGGGGACTCCTAGGTGTGAGAGGGTGAGAGTCAGTAGACAAGATGGCACATAGAAGGCTGGTCAACCAGAGAGGGCCTCAGGTTTGGCAAATGGAAGGGGGAACTTGGGTAGCAGGAGCACAGCCTTAAATGTGTAAACCAACAAGGCTGGCTGTGTCCCAATAAAGCTGGACACTGAAATTTGATTTTATGTGTCACTAAATATTCTTTGAATTTTTTTCAACTATTTAAAAATGGAAAATCCATTTTCAGCTTGCAGGCCATACCAAGACAGGTAGCAAGCCAGACTGGCCCGCAGGCCAGTTTGCCAACCCCTGGTCTAGATGAATTTGAAGGGCTTAACTCTAACAAATAATGCTGACTAGGTCTCCTTGTGTATCATTGCTAAAAATAATGTAAGATTATCCCTGCATACAAATCCAAAGGAGTGCATTCTCTGCACCAGGTGAGAAGATACTCTCAGTCAGGTGCTGACCAAAAAACCCTGTCTTAACCCCCTGGTCTGTAGGTGTGGCTGAGCCAAGGAGGATTAGACCTGCACTCCACATCGTAATGGGTCAGGCCAACACAGGTGTTATTACAGCAGAGTTTCACTGTGACATTTGCCCCTAACACGTGGACTGTGGCTCATCTGAAAGAGGCAGACATGGACGGCATCAGTCTGCATGTGCCACCTGGGTTAAGGCAAACATTTGCATGGGTCAATATATTCGGATAGCAGAATGAAAAAACATCTAAGTGAGGCCTGGGAGGTAGGGAGCACTTAAGTTATGCATTCTGGAACAGCTCTGGTGTTTTTGAGAAAGCATTTCCACAGAGCCCCTCCAGCTACTGAATTAATCTCTCATAGCTAAATTGACAGATGAAATGGAAATTAACAATGTGGTGTTTTAAACTTGCTGATTTCCCTTTTGACTAGTTTTTACAGGAATTGTGAATTATTAAATGCAAATTTATAACTGCAGAATATGTATGTGCCTTGAACTCGGTATTCGGCTTTAAGAATGATTCTTATACCATAAAGATGAGAATATTTTGTGGGCAGATACCAACATTGGAGAAGAGATTTCACATATAATCTTATACATGCTTTTCAGGCACACAGCTATTGCCTAAAGCAAGCGAACGTACACTTAAGGCTGTCTTCTACCAAACAATTCCATAACTTGATCAGTCCAGCGCTGTCGTTCTAGATTTCCATTTCAGTGGTCCCCCCGCCCCAGTGTATTAACAACTCTCTTTTGTCTCTTCAGAAGTTATAAAGCGCTGTCATTTCACAGTTAAAAGGCGGTCTAGTCTTAGTCAGTCTTTGTATCTGGTCATTACTGAATAGCACCCCCACCACCATCATGACGACAGGGCCAGGGAAGTTTGAGGGCAACGTCTCTCTTTACTTTAGAAATCAGAGTGATATGAAAAATACCACTTAGCAATTCAAGGTGGAAAAACATACATTAAAATTATTCCCTGACCCCACCCCTTGTACTCAATGCTGCTTCTCCACTGAGGTAAGGCTGTGCCATTTTCCCACGACTGAAAAAAAAAAAACAAACGAACCCTAACAAAAAGCCCATCTCCATGCTGCTAGAGTCCAGGGCTCTGGCCCCCTCAGTCAGACTTCTCCTTCTCCTTCATGTGTAAGAAGACAATGCTGAAGATGAAGAGCCCCAGCATCATGGAGAAGGCGCTGGCGTAGTAGGGATAGGCCGAGGGGATGAAGCGCTCGTACTGCGTGTGCTGAAGCGGCCTCACTGACACCTGCAATAGACACAGGTGGCAGGCCCTGGCCACTGAAGCCTGAGCAGGGCACATGCTGGCTGCAAACAGGGACTGCCGCCTGTGCTTACCTGAGTGGAAGAGTACAGGTGTGTGTAGCCCAGCCGGTTGTAATCTACTTTAAACTGAAATACACCATACACATCGGGCAACTTGAACTGGACGCTGTATTTGCCACCTGGTGAAGAACCAACACAAATAACCATGAGGGGTTTCCCAGAGCTCCCGGAGCGCTTTTCGGTTGGGCCTCACGAGGGCAAGCGAGGGGCAGGCTGTCTTCCTGTAGCCCCTGTATTCTCTTGCAGGAATTACACTTACCTTTCTTCTTCAAGAAGGTCCTCACAAAAGGATCGATGCGGACAAACTCCAGCTGAATGTCATCACCATCAAAGGGTACCCATCTGCCATTTGAGAGCTGCTCAATCACGATGCTGTACTCCTGAGATAAAAGGCTGGTCAGCCAGGTGGCCGGGACTGGAGGGGTGCTGCCACTGGCAGGCAGAGATGCACTTGACTCCCATAACAAGAACTCCCAGGAGTTCTGAAAACCTATATACACCCCCACCATCCACCCCTGCTCAGGACTGCCTGTACTCCTGAGTGAGGTGAGTACCTCTGACCTCGCCTCTCTGCCTCTTCACAGGACCCTGTCCTCAGCACGGTATTTACGGTATTCTCCAAGTCTGGACCCAAACCACTGTCCACTCCCAGAACATGCCACGTGCTGTCAGGCACGCATGTTTCCATATTCACTCTGCCCTTCCCCCCTTTTCGCCTGACAAGTTCACCCTTAAAACCCAACTGAAATGTTGCTTCCTGTGTAAATCCAACTTCCTGGGCAGAGTTCATCAGTGAAGCCCCCTCCCACTACTGTGCTCCCATAGCGAACACACAGTTCTTCAGAAGATCTATTAGGATGTGGGTTTACATGCTGGGCTCTGCAACCCAAGCTGATTTTCTCAGGTGTAGGATTTAACATTCATCCTCATTTACACCCCTTAAGCCTGACATGGAAGTGTTCAATAAATGATTTTGAACTGAGCTGAATCAACATGGCCAAAAACTCAGGCCAAGAAGCTCTTACCACTAAGTCAGTGACAGTGTAGGCATTGGGTGGGGCTGTCTCGCCCACCCGATGATGGGACACAGGCCCCACACGGAGGACACCCTCCTCCTTGAACACCCAGCGGGAGAGGGCCACAGCAAGCTCGTAGTTGCCTGTCTGGGAATACCTGCAGGAGGGAAACAGAAGAGGCTAGGCCACCAGAGACACCTTCTCTCCAGCAGTGCCTGACAGGCAGGACTACTCTTGTCTAGCAAGACAGAGTGCACTAGCGGAGCCCTGCCTGTGGCCTTGCACACCAAGGGGGCCATGGTTGAAGGGAACATAGGAAATGGTGAAAAGATGTAGGCAGTGTTGCTGTGGGTGTCATCTGCACAATAAATACACAAGGAAAAGGAACAGTGGAGGTCAGGGGTCTATAGATAATTCTTTACTACCTTGAAAAGTTGGAGTGCCAACACCAGCAATAAAGCAACAAAGTCAAGTCCAAATAATCTGAAAGCAACTGAAGACACTGCCTCTGATGCTTTTAGCTAAAAGGCTCTTTCCTCCCCATCTGAGTCCTCCCCATCTGCACAGACTGCACTGCCCAGACCACATGGCCCTATGCCTCCTGGCATCTACCTCTGGGAGCCGGGCGTGGCCTTCTGCACTGCTGAGTTGAAGAAGGCATCGCTGAAGAAGTCGAGGGAGCCGCTGAAGATGACCCGGGCGTTGTTCCTGGCCTGGAGCCCAGCAATCAGCAGGGTGTTCTTCCCCACTGCATGGGGGTACTGGGGACAAAATGAGGCTGTCACCCAAGAAGTACCACGGTAAAGGAAAAGCCTCCAAGTCTCTAGAGCAAGAGGACAGCAGGCTGGACCTAAATGGCCTCGGCCCTACTTGAGGGAGGAAGCTGAGATGGCACTGCTTATGCCAACTTCCCCTTCCTGCCAACTTGTCATTGCATCAGCCCCAGCAAGGCGTGCTTCCCTGCTTCATTCGTATTTTCAAATAAAAAAGTGCTTTGTTACTGGGCCCAGGAGCTGGAGCCCTCAAGGCTGCAAGGGCCCTTACCTGGGTGATAGGTTTATCTGGGAAGAAGGAGTAAGAGGTAGAAGAGCCTGTGAGGATGTCCAGAACCAAAGGATTGTCAGGGTCAGCCACCATCCTGTAGAAGTGAAAGAGAGCTGTGCGACACTGACCCAGAAACTAAGCCCAAAGGACACTGGATCCCTTTGGGCTACTTCTTCCCACAAATGAATCCTCCTTTCTTAACAGCCAAACACTTAGCTGCTCTTGCTGTAACAATGGAGTTTGACTCTTGATAGAATAAATTAATCTCATCTACATCCTCTGGGGGAAGAAATGCCCCCAAATAATCACAAGTTTGGCTTGGTTTCCCAGAAAAAGAAAATGCCCTCTTCTTTCCCGGGTTCCTGCTGGCCTCCCCCTGCTTGCTCACCCAACACCCCGGAAGAGGATGGGATTTAGAGATGACTTCCCAACAATGGTCGGGGCCTTCAGCAGGTTCTCGGTATCAGCCACGATGAGCGTGTGCTGCAAAAAGTAGAGGGAAAGACGGGGTCAGAAAAAGGCTCCCCCGAGCCGGGGAGTCCCTCCTGACTCCCTCTTGGTCTCTAGGCTAAGCCAAGCCTTGCTGTACATGCCTGACACCGGGAAGGTAACAGGCCTGATTACCTGGCCAAGGTCTGAGATGTCATAGTTGTGATGGTCAATGACAGCCGTTTTCTCCTCGTCAAACTCGATCCCGCACTCACTGCCCAGCTCTCGAAGAGGGTCACCTGCACAGACCCAAGAGATGCCTGCCTGAGCCCTTACAGGTGGGGCCGGCCAAGTAGCATCACTTGTCCTGGCTTCCTTGTGACTCACTCTGTCCTGGTCAGCCCTAACACCCTGCAACTTCATCAGGCTGCGCTCAGCCCCAGTTGACCCCTGGACAACAGCATGGTATTCACCTCCAGGGGTCAGGATCCAAATTGATAAAACAGAAACAACAACCTGGCCCTCTCCCTCCACAAGTACACAACGGCCTGGTTGTGCACAAAATCCCCTTTGAAGCAAAGCAGTTACCTCAGTCAATCTTGACCTGGGTGAGCCTGGCCTTACAAGGTTTCTCTATTCCTTGTCATCACCCACCAGGGAACCCACCCATTATGCGGAGTATGGTTTTAAAAAACCTGTCAATATGGAAAAAAAGGAAACCAGACTGGCTGGTGTTGGTAACTGTTGAAGCTGGGTGATCAGTACTTGGGGACACTACTCTCACCTTACTTCTGAGTATCTTTGAAAATGTCCAAAATAGAAAACAAGACCAAAATCTGTCAAATGCTTCGGGCTCCATTCAGTTAGCCTTCCCGACTTGCCTTCTTTTTTGTCAGGGAAGAGTTACCAAAACAAAACAAAACAAAACAAAACAAAACAAAACAAAACAAAACAAAGGAAAACAGCCAGTCAGGGTTCCCAGTCCTTCAAAGACCCATGTCTCATTGTCTCTAGTGACAGGATAGCACAGGAGGGACCAAGTGCCAAATGGCTCTGCAGTCCCCCTCACTGACTCCTTGGCCAAGGCTCACCCAGCAAATGCCAATTTGGCAGCTTCCATTTGTAAAGCCCTCTGAGCTGGAGAAATGGTGGAAAACTCTAGAACTTCCCAGGTCAGACTTACCAATGTCTGAGCTGGCGGCTACCAGGACACTGCCTCCACCATCAATAAAGGCACTGATGGTCTCCACGTTGATGTTGCCTCCAAAATCTGAAAGAAGGCACCAGACGCAGTGACCCAGAAGGAACTTATCCTCTGGAGGTCAAAATGAGAGGGAGGTTTACCATACCACATCCAATAAAGGGCAAGCCCCCCCATTTTCTCAGGGTGAGATTCAAAATATTGGCTCAGATTTATGTAAGTTTAGATGAAACAGTCATACACCTACTAATTATATCTGCCAAGTTAGCTGTATATATTTCAGGTCACATATTTAGAAATGTTGCATTTCCCACTCACATTTCATGAAACAATGTTACCCAAACTCAGCACATGCACCTTCACACCAGCATCTCTGACCACTGGAGCCAGGGCTGAGGTCACCTGACAGTTTCCCCGAGCTTATCAGTTTCACTTCATCTAAGTTACTTGAGAAAGAGCACACTTGAATCTGTGAGTGGTGCTGTCACTTGATACTAGTGCTCATTTGCCCAGCATTAACAGGCTTTTCCTATTTGTCTTACAAATTTATATCCATGATATTCACAACAGGACCATTCAGTATGTTGCTTTTTTGTAAAGCGGTCACTAAGGAGCTGGCCAGTTAGTTCAGGTAGTTAGAGAATGGTGCTATAACACCAAGGTCCAGGGTTCCATTCCATGTACCAGCCAGCCACCGAAAAAAAGAAAAGAAAAAGGGTAAAGTGGTCACCAAAAGGACTCATTAATTTGTAACTGTGAGATCATATCCCTATTGGGTCAATCAGTTTGGTCAGATGACTCCTCCCATAAGCACTCAAAATAGCACTGAGTGGGGCTATTTTAGGCTCGAGAGTCTTCCCTAAAGTATACCCTGAAGTTCAACATAAAGTAATGGAGGTAGTACTCACAGCAATTATTCATTTAATGAGTAACTATTTCTTGTGTGCTGAGAAGAAAAAGAAAGGACAACAGGGGAGGGGAGCTATTATGCCAAGGTTGTTCAGGGAAGAACGGTGACAAGTGACATTTGAGAAGATGTGAGTGAGCCAGGTAGCACATGGGGTAAGAGGATTCCTGGCACAGAACACGACAGGTGCAAGGGCCCCAAGGCGGGTGGGCATGTCCCCCAGCAAGGAGCCCAGTGTGGCTCAGCTGCAGAGCGAGGGGCAAGCAGCAGGAGACACAGCCAGGGCGAGGCGAGGTGGCCAGTCCACATGGGCTCTGCTTGCCACACAGGGAGCCACTGGAGGAGACCCACATGATCTCATTTATATTTTTAAAGGATGACTGTGGTGCCGGGTGGAGAAGAGGGTCTGGGGGTGAGGGTGGAAGCAGTGAAGGGCTGGAAGGCCACTGTGAGAATTTGGGCCAGAGACAGTGCTGCCCGGACCACAGAGCAGTGGCGGCAGTGGGGAGCCATGCAGGGCCTCCCAGTGTTCTGGAGGTAAGGCCACAGAGCCTGCCAATGGATAGGACGTGCGCTGTGACAGAAAGAGAGGCATTTAAGGATGGCCCCACGGTGTCTGGCCCGAGCAACTGGAAGGACGGAAGTACTATTTTACTGAGACTGGACATAGAAGTCTGTCCATTAGACATCTGTTAGGCAGCTGGAAATGAGTCTATCAGATGACACTGTAAAGATCCAAATATGAGAATAGCCTTCTTTTCTGAGGGGTAATATTCAGGAAAAAAACAAAAAAGTACCTTACCTCACCTGCAAGCATAGGCAGAACATCTTGTATCTGGGGACTCTCTACCTCTCATTACATTTTGAAAACCATCTATCCACTCTCCTACAGAGAGGCCAGGCAGTCTTAGACGACTCAAAAGAGCTTCTGGTATAGAGCAGTGGTTTTCAGCCTGGGGTAATTTTGCCCCTCAGGGCAATGTCTGCAGACGTTTCTGGTTGTCACAATGGCCCAGAGGTGGCTACTGGCATCTACTGTAGAGACCCAGGATGCTGCTAAACATTCTAAAGTGCACAAGACAGCCCAACGCTATCTGAGCCAAAATGTCAAGAGTGCCGCTGTTAAGAAACCCTTATAGGGCCGGCCTGGTGGTGCACTCGGTAGAGTGCGGCGCTTGGGAGCGCAACGGTGCTCCCGCCGAGGGTTCGGATCCCATATAGAGACCGGTCCGCTCACTGGTTGAGCGTGGTGCGGGCGTGACACCGAGGGTTGAGATCCCGTTGCCGGTCACGAAAAAAGACAAAAAGGAAAAAAAAAAAAAAAAAGAAACCCTCATAGAGTGGAAAGAACACAGGCTTTGAAATGGAGACAGCCTGGCATTAAAACTAGGCAAATCCCTACACCTTTCTGAGCCTGATTCTCCAGCTACAGAACAGGGACCCAGTTTTTTCCGGGTACAGAGAATGTGCTTAGGATCCCATCTGCTGCAGCTATTGCTGCATGCGACCAGGGAGCCTCCTGATCCCAGAGAGGGCAAGGAACCCACTGGTGCATGGAGAAGGAAGCTAGGCCAGTGTTTGCATACCTGACAGGGCTAATGGTGGTCACAGGACCGCAGAGAGCCCTCGAAGCAGGGGCCAAACTCCTGCCCTGAACTCCCCAGCAGATATAAACCTTCTCCCCAGAGAATTTCCTGCAGCAGCATCTTCCAAACTGTGGGGTCCACTCCATCAGGGATAGAAAAGTGACGTGAGGACAGGGCTTTAAATAACATTGAATCTCAGAAGTTACTTCCTTTCCAATTATTCTTCAAACTTTCTCCATCAAAGAGAATTTCTTAGTCTGATACTCCTCTTTTAATAGGGATCCTAAGGTTCAAAGCCTTCACCAGGCAGCAGTATCTGGCTAGAACTTAACAGTGTGTTTTCATTCTATTTTTAGTTACATTCTGCTTACATTAAGTGATGAGACTGGCTTTTCATTTTCAGCAGTAATAATTGGTTCATTTCTGGCTCTCTTCTAAAATGTTATTTTAGTTTTTTTTAAGGAAGTTAATTTGAAGAAAAATATTAAGTATTTATTAGCATAGTTGATAAAGAATGTGGTAAAAATCATAACGGAGGTACACAAATGAATAACACTTGGGAACTACTGGCTTTAGGCTCTCTGGCATTTCTCCCACCAACAATCTCCTCTCTCGACCTTTTCCTGATCCATCTCACCCACTGCTTCTTTCCTTCCTAATCTATTTCCAGCAGCACAATTTGGACAGTTCCTCCCCTACAGCTTACATCCCAACCCTGGGCTTGGTAACTCATTTCATTTGTATTCCCTCAAAGACAGACTGAAAGGACTCCTCCAGGGCAGGCTCCCTACCCTTCTATCTCACCCAGTCCACTGTACAATATCTATCTCAGAGTTCCAAACACCAATTACTCTGATGAAGGCACCATTCACCTGCCCAGTCATTTGAAGATTTTAACTTATACAGTCTGAGGTTACAACCACTCAACTACTCTTGCCTCCAAGAAGCTAATTCCAAAGGCACATGTTGCAGGGGAATTGGGAGTAACATGGTAAGCGACAGGAACCTAGGGAAAAATACTTCCAGGATTTGATGAAACCCAATTTCACATGAACTACAGAGAATAAAGTAGCCGCTGAGACTACCTAAGCTTCATCACCCAAAGGGAGGGATGGCAGTAGTATCTCACCCCAGACAGGGACTACTTGAACCCTTTGAGAAAAAGATAAACTGAAGCAAATTAAGAAGGGAAGACTAGCATGCTCACCAAAAAGGCATGGCAGAGAGAACAGCCAAGGAGCTGGGGCTACTTAGCCTAGGGAAGAGACAACTGCACTGCACAAACTATGATTACGTGAAGGCTGTGTCTTTAAGCGAGAAAAGCATTAGACTCATTCTCTAAAGCCCTGGGGAGAGTGAGAACATCACACCAAATAAAGTAGAAAGTAGGAGACAGATTTCAGTTTCAGTAAGAACTTCTTAGCAGACTTGTGCAGTGGCGGAGTGGATTGCCTCATAAAACGGCAATACTGAAGTGTAAACTGGACAATCTGGCAAAGATATTCATCCTGTTCAACAGCTAGCCCCCTACTAGACCGCTGGACAAATCCATCCAGGTTTAAATGGGAGGCGGAAGGAAGCTGTGCTAAATAATTGCTAAGGCTCTTTTTCAGCTTGAGACTATGAATCTACCTGAATTCTTAAGATCAACTGCCACTATGCACAATGTCTCTTTACAGTGATCCATATTAATAACATGCTATTTCTTCTTCCCACACGGGCAAACCCAAGCGGGGAGCTCTCCATTTTTCTATCAGACCCTTTACAGAGAAAACTTTCTTCTCAGTAGAGCAGCAGGGCCCTGGGGTCCATGGTCTGTGCAACACTTGAACCCACAACCCTCAGCTGTGTCTTTAAGAAAGATGTCCCCTCCTGGGCCCAAGTTAGAAATTAACATTTCCTTCTTCTCTGGCAACAGCAGTGCTCAAGGCTGGCAACCCATCCCCTGACTCAGAACACACCCAGGAACCAGAAGAAAACGATCTAGTCCTAGGCCTGGAATCCCCGTGCTGGGGGCGACGCGCAGCCCTTACCTTCTACCGAGGGGGAGAAGATGATGAGATTGTCATAGAGGAACTCCCCGTACTTAATGAGAGACAGGCTGGGGTCATCAGCGGTCTTGAATGTGAGTTCAAAGCCCCGGTCTGGACGGAAAGAAAACGGAGCTGAGGCAGACGGGACCCAAAGGGAAAAACCCCTGCTGCAGACATCGCGACCCTCCACCCCAAGCGGCAGTCCAGGCCTGGGCGGCCCGTGCAAGGAAACCGAGTGGGAGGGAGGGTGGTCGACGCCCTCGAGCTCGGGCGCCTTTCCAACCCCAGTGCCCCGCCGCCGCCTCGGCCCTCGCGCTCACCCTTCAGGCTCCGGAAGAAAAGAGAGTGCGTCTCCCGCAGGTTGAGGTTGTCCAGCAGCACTAAGGTGCGGGGTCCGCTGGCGCAGACCGAGCCAAGCACGGGCAGCAGCCATAAGAGGGACCGAGCACGGGCCGCCGCGCTGGGCTGCATCTCCTCCTGCCAAAGAAGCCGCACCTGGACAACGGAAGTGGCCAGTCCACGGTCGCCCAATCGCGGCTCGTGGCCGCGGAGCACCGCCGGAAGTGGTCGGCTACGCCGGAGACGGAAGTCCAGGGCCGCGGCCTTGGCGGAAAAGAGCAGGGAGCACCGCCGGAAGTGCGCGGTGGGGGGGCAAATCCTCTGAACCCTATTGGCGGGAGGGGCGGGAGGTCCAGCCTCCCCAAACGAAAAGGCGCAACCCTAGAGCGACAGCTCTGCAGCCGCGGCCAATCAACAAGGCCAAGCTCCCTTTGGCTCCGCCCAGGCCGGGCTCCCGCTCCTGGTCGCGAGCCTGCCTCCTGCAAAAGTGGTCCTGCTTCCTGTGGTCGGTCTCCGCCTCCCTAGCCTTGATCGTCTCATCCCGGACGGGGGTTGGGGCCACCTCTTCGGCCCTCACTAGTGGGCTCCTCACCGGTCCAGGGCAGATCCAGGTCTAGGAACCAGGCCGTACCTCCCCCATCTCTAGGAAGCAAGGGGTAGGAAAAACAAGATCAGGAACAGAGACACTGAGCCTCCTGCCTGCCGCTCCCGGCTCCAGGGGCCTCGGCACGGGCCCGTCCTGCCCAGCCTGGCGGCCCATGCTGGAGACAGCGTGGATGGGCGGCGGACTGGCCTAGGCGTTAAAAATCTTCGTAACTTTGGAATCAGAGCTGGGTTCAGTTTGCAAGCTTCGTCTCTCACTAGGCCTCTTACCCCGGCGCTGCGCTTCTCTCCAGTCCGGTTTCCTTGGCTATAAGTAGGGATAATAACGAGGTCCTGCTCCCCCACTTATCTGTGTGCCTTTGGAACAGCCTCTTGGTTATCGAAGCACTCAGTGCTGGGCTAGGCTGAGCATCCACTCCGTAATGCTGGCTCCCACCCCTTCCAGGTTAATACAGGGGCCACCCGGCTCACCTCAACCACCTGCCTCAGTCCCACCACACGTCTAAGTAAAAACTACCACAAGCAGCTGCAAGACTTCAACTGTTCTGTAAGTCCCAACCACAATCCAGGGGCCAATGGTGGAGGTAGTTGCTTGTCCACCAACCTAAGAGCGGAGGCAAAAATCCAAACCTCCCTCAGTGCATCTCCCTGGCTCCATCCCCTCTCCATTCCCACTGGCTCCGCCCCTCCCCACACTTACTCCTGCACCGCACCCCTCCCACGCTTATGCACACACCACATCAATCCACGTTAACCCACCTCGATTTCAGACCTGATGATGTCAGATGTCAACCCGTTGTTCAGGAGTCTGCCGCAGCTCAGGGACACCCAAAGACTCTTCACTCGCAGGTCTACACCTAAACTCACCTTGGCAATCAAGTCCCTCTCCCGTCCCTGCTCAGGGTTTCCATGGAACAGGCACCGTCCAGTCTTAACACAGCCTGAGCTTCCCTACCTACTGCCTTTTGTGTATGCAGCTCCCTCCACCAGAAGCACCCTCCCCACACTCCCATCTTAAATTTTCTAGGATCTCCTCCTTTATGGGAGCCCCATCCAACGCTGCTCCCTTCAGAAAGGCTCTCTTTGTTCCCCATAACCCTCCTCTGACTGCCTCTGGTTAGACTCATCTCTGTCGTTTTCTATGCACACCCCAGCCCAGCTTCTCCAGACTGTGAGGTCCTTGGCCCAGGCACGTGGCTGTGGGGCCTGCCACAGTAACTGATACAAAATAGGAGGAATAAGGACTAGCACAGAGTGCCTAGTATGCCCCAGGACCTTTACACACTATCTCATTAAACTTTCACAATAATCTTGAGGGGGATGTCATCCCCATCTCACAGAGGAGGCTCAGAGTGAAATGAAGCTCAGGACAGAACCAAATGCCAACTGTTTTACCTCAGATTGTGGGGCCCCCCACAGGGCAGACCTGGGATACAATGGCCAAGGGAGGGCTGTATCCTAGGTGGCCTGGATTCGTTTCTGGCTATGTCAGGACACCGTGTTCTAGCACAGCCCCTTGAAGGCTGTCAAAACCTGAGCCTATTTCTGGCCTCAGCAAGAGATGGCCCTATTTTCCACAAGGGCTATGCTTTCCTGGGTCACAGATCCTTTAAGAATGTGATGAAAATTCAGAGGCTCTCCCCAGAAAAATGCACTTGTATTCACAATTGCAAGGAGTTGCAGAAACCCCAGAGCCTGTTTGTTCTAAAGGCCCCAGGCAGTTAAGAACCCCTGTTCCAGAAGGAGCGTCCCCAAGTTGGCCAGGCAGCAATGGCAGGGAGGGGCCCCACTGACACTGTCAGAGGATCAGGGAAGAGGAGCTCATACTAAAAGGCAGTTTATTGGGCAGCTTAACATGAAGTGGGTTCTCTGGGCCACAGGCCAGCAGGAGTGGGCAGCGCAGGAGCAGCTGCTGCAGGAACCCCCCCACCCATCCTGCTGGGCACGGCTCCCTCGGGAAGCAGGGTCGACCAGATGGAGGTGCAGTTCTCAGTTGCCAAGAGGCTGAACTTCATCCACGTGGCAGTGCTGCCAGCTCTGTCAGGGCTGCTGGTGAAGGCTTCAAGGCAGGTCTGTGGCTTCTGAACCCATCAAGGCAAAGACCAACACTGGTGGGCACAAATGGCAGGCCCTGTGGCAGGCAAGTGGATGGAAACACTGATGTGGTATGGACAGCTGGAGCAGGCCTCTCCGAGGATGGTCCAGTCTCTGAGGGGCTCAAGGCCCGGGAAGAGCTGGGCTCTCTGGGGAACAGGGAAGGGAATGTGTCTTCCCAGGCCTGGTTGGGGCTGCCCTGGGAGGGCCTGTCAATCTCCAGAAGCCTAAGGGTGGGGCAGCAGCAGGCAGCTGAATTCACAGAGGCTCGCTGCCAAAGTTGCTCTTGCTTTTCTTCCGCTTGGCCTTGGTGAAGGGGATGTCGAGGGACTCGAGACGGAAGGGCCGGGGCTGGGGCATTTCAGGGGTCTGGGTGGGTGGGATGGCAGAGTTGTTGCTGAGGGGGCAGCTGAGGCCCGGCGGCGAGTTGTGATGCGCTGTGGAGAAGACAGGCAGAGGGTGTGGATAAGCGAGGGGGCAGGGGATGGGGAGAAAGCGCCCGTGTGGAGGGTGGAGAGTCCAGCCCGCCCCCCTACCCAGCCAGAGATCCGGGCCAGGCAGCTGGGACCCAAGCTCTGGGGGGCTGCTCGGGTTGAGGTATCAGACCCAGCACTACATCTACATCCCAAGGGCTTGGACTTGGGGTTTGGGGTTTTAAAGCCTCAGACTGAGGCAGCCTGGGATCTCACAGCAGACAACCCTGGGTTCAAAGCCCAGCTCACCCCTTCCTAGCAATACAACCTTGGGCAAGCCACTTCACCTCTCTGAGCCTCAGTTTCCTCCTCTGCAACATGGGCACAATGCCAAGAACTGAATTGAGGCTAGTTTCTTTCCTGTCCTTTTTTTCTCCCTTATTCCTCAACTCCACCCACTCTGTCTCTTAACTAACCTCAGTATAGAACTAAGATTTGCTTTCTATTGATATTTTATTGGAAGCTCTGTGGGCTTTGCTTTTAGTTTTCCGGGTTTTTTGTTTTGTTTTGTTTTTGCAGCTGGCTGGTACAGGGATCAAACCCTGGACCTTGGTGTTATCAGCACCAGGCTCTAACCAACTGCACTAACCAGCCAGCTCCTGCTTTTAGTTTTAAAAACAGAAGAATGAAATGATTTTCGATTCCTGAAACTGTTTTGCTTTTGTGGCCCTTTTTGCCCACCTTGGCCCAGTGGTCCTTGATAGATAAAGTCAACCATTCTCATTTGGGGAATGTCACAATTCTGGTCTCAGGAAACTGGCCAGTAACTAGTAAGACCCAGACCCGTGCAACCCCATGCCAAGGCCCTGAGCCATGTGCTGAGGGCCTACTGTGTGACAGGTGAGAGAGATGAATCAAACACAGCGCTTCTTCACAAGGAGACAAAGGGAGACTATGTACTGAGCACCTAATATGTGCCAGGCCCTGGGCTGGGTCGTTTCTCCACCTCATGTCCTTTCATCGAATCCTGAGAAGTATGTGTTCTCCTCATTTTACAGCTGAGGAAACTGAGGCTCAGAGAGGGAAGGGGGATTTTGAAACCATGCCATCACGCCTCTCCCAGTTTTGGGGGCGGTGGCTCATGGGGGACTGGAGAAGCACGGGTGGGAAGGGCACTCACTGAGGCTCTTCATGGGATCTGTGCTGAGGATCTGGCTGGCCCGCTTGGACCGGAAGTAGTTACTGGCAATATTTTCACTGTCGCTGCGACTGAGCATCAGCTTATAGCGGTCTTCTTCCTGCTGAGATTCCAAATCCTCATTGGTCAAGACCCCTTGTTTGTGCAATCCTTCCCTGGGCCTCTTGCCCTGGGCTCAGCAGCCTCTACAAGCCTGGTGGTGTGGGGACTACCCTGAGCCTCCCCAGGCTGTGGCACAGGGCTGGAGCAGCCACTGCCAACTTTCAGGTACCCTACTACAGACCCTGGACTCCAGCGTAGGATCACAGGCAGCTCAGGGCCAGGGAGTCCCAGTCTGCAGCCAAGTCTACACCCCAACCTCCCTTTCCTTGAGATGGAGAGTGCCTTGTTCCCTCCTGCAAAGCTCAAAACAGGGTTTCCTGCCAGTTCCAGTAGGGGCAACGGTGATACTACATACCCCAAACCCATCACAACATACTGATCGAGCAGAAGATACAGTACTCAGCTCATGAGTACATCTGTGATCATTAGAACTGGAATTGTAACCTTTTACCACCAAGGACTGTGATTTTTCACCACTGTCACGGACTTGTTTTCCTCAGTCTGAATCCCTTCAGGGAACTACCCTTTTCCTACTTGATATGGTCCCCATGGGGTGATCACTCATGCCCTACACTACACGCTGGACATGTGACTCCCAACACCCTTGCCACACAGCTAGACACGTGACCCAGACTGCACCAATTGCAGAACTACGTCTTCCTGGACATAGTGACTGACCCAAGAGTAGGCCCATGACCCCAGCAGAGCCGATCAGAATCTTCCCCCAAGCTTTGGTTTAAGGATGCTGTAAGAAGTCTGTGGAGAAGGCCTGAAGCTAGCATACCAAGGGAAGCAGAGGCAAGAGGTGAAGAAAGACCTAGAACTCAGACTGCTTGAGCCCCTAGATCCAGCCATGCCTGAAACTGGTCCACTTACAGGAAACAATAAATTCCCTATTTTGCTTGATTGCTTTGGTATCTGTCTCTGGGAACTAAAAGCATTCTGACATAACCCTTTGTGGTCCCAGGTTAAGAATGTGTTTGGTTTTTTCCCAGCAGCACCTTTCTCTTTTTTACCAAGTTAAGCTCTCAAAGCAGCCTGTCAGGCTTTAGACCAGCCCGAGACACTCCTTGCAGCTGCTCTGAGCTGCTCAGGCAGAGACGCGCAGCTGGAATTCACTAACCTAGGAGTGGCCTTATCGTGACTGTAAAGGTATGTTCTGTGTGGACTTTCTGAAACATCTTTAGTGGTTTAAGGCAGCGATCAGCAGATTGTGGTCTACAAGCCAAATCTGGCCCACAGACTGTTTATTGGCACACACCATTCATTTACATATCGTCTATGGCTGTGTTTGCTCTACCACGGCCAAGGTGCAAGCAGTGATGGGGAACATATGGCCCACAGAGCCTAAAGTATTTACTATTGGATCCTTTCTAGAAAGTGTTTGCTGACCCCTGCTTTAAGGAATATGTTTCTGTTGCACTGCAAAATATGAACATCAAGTGACTTTAGAATCCCAATTACTGTTTCATGAATGCTTTGAGAACTCGTTTGTTCTGAGGGGCCCAGAGAGCCAGAATGTGCTGCTTGCCCTCTGGACTGGAAGCCGAAGCCTCTGTCCTTCACTAGCAGGATGGGCCACCTTGAACCGTCTCTCCCTCCAGTCATTATGACTGTCAGTGCCTTTGAATGAGGGCCAGAGAGGGTTGAGGCTCTAGGTGCCAATGGAGTGACACAGAAAAGGACCCAGGCCCAGCCCCCTGCTTTGGTCCTGAGGTGGGAGGAGACAGAAGCCCAGCTCCCTGTAGTACCACCGCCCTGCCGCAGCTCCCCACTCCCTCTTCAGGAGCCTTACCATGTTTGGCTCGCCGCCATTGTCTGCTGCAGAGGTTCTGCAGGCTGGCTTGTTCTGTGGCCCAGTTGGAACTGCTACGAGAAAACAAAAGCTAGAGCCACCGCTGCCTGGTGCGAGGGTCACAGGCTGCGGCCAGGCATCAGCACTCTCCCCGGAGGTAGGGTCAGGCCTGACCCATACTTGAAAACAGGAGAGCACCCTTCCCAGCCCAAGCCAAGGGATGCCTTTGGGAAACAACGGGCAACAGGGAACACCAGAGAAGCCACTCCCCTGCTTCCTAGCAAGCCGGCAGGTGGGTGGGGGCAGGAAGAAGCTGCTGCTGCCCAGAGCTCGTGGGAAATGGAGCTGGCTGGAGTTTCAGCAGGATGGTGTCAATGGCCATCCATAAATATCAGAGACATAGGACCTGGATGAACACTGACCAGAGGAAGCACTGATGGGGGCACTGCGGGATATAAGAGCCTACCTCTCCCCGAATGGGCAGAGCCAAGTCTGTGGCTAGAGAGAGCTCCATGGCAAGTCCAACTTTACTGTGAGACCTATCGGAGGTGGAGGGGCCTTCAAGGTCCTCTTACCCAACCCTTATTTGTAAAGAAGCCCAGAGAGGAACCTGAACTTCATAAGGTCACACAGGAGGTCAGCAGCAAAATCAGAAGTTGAACCAGGCCTGAAACTCTGAACAGCCGGTTTCTATCCGTGGTCCTACAACTCACTGCTGAGCCTGTGATTCCGCAAATCACTTACACCCTCTGAGATTCGGTTTCCTCATATGTAGAGTAGGTATAACAATCTTTACCCTTCACAGGCTTGTTGTAAGAATGGAGTAAAGACAATGATGGTGACAATGACAACAACAACATGTACCAAGCACTTACTATGTGCTCTGAGGGTTTTACATGTATTGATACATTGTAAGCCTCACAGCAGCTTTAAGAAAGGTGCTGTCACTCATCCCCATTTCACAGATGAGGACACTGAGTCCCAAAGAGGTCACACAGGTAATGATGCAGCCAGAATTCCAACCCACACCTGTGTGTCCAGAATACACCACCTTCTCAGGGCCCCGACACTGCCGATACCCAGGGTCACGTGTCTGCTGCACCCACAGCCTTCAGGGAGAGGCCCACACTCCCTGTCAGCCTACAGGATGGCGAGCTGTGGAGGAGGGAGGGCAGAGCGAGGGGCGGCCAAGCTCCTGACCTACTGGGAGGCTGGTTTTTATGATGATGGGTTCCGGGATCTTCCAGAAGCCATTGTCTTCATCCCAGCAGGACTCGTGCCTAATCTTCTCGAGGTTGCTGTAGTTACAGTCCCGGCGAATCAGGGGCTGCACCTGCTCCAGGAGCTGCTGGAAGAGCATGACGTCGCGTTCCTGCCGACGGATGGTGGCTAAGTAATCGATCTTCTCCAGCTCAAACTCCGACTGCAGGTCTTTGATCTCCACCTCTGCTGCCCGAAGCTGAAGGCAAAGCACGACCAACAGTGAGCAGAAAGCACACCTGCCATTCGCCTGACCACCCCATCCGCTGACTGTCCTGCCAGCAGCCACTCCACAGCTGCTCACTGAACCGTTCATCCATCCATTCTTGTCTCCACCACCGTCCAGCATCCTTCCCTCCATCCATCCACCTTCTCTGACACTCACTGGTCCTTTCAGCCATCCACTCTCTCGCCCTCCCACCTCCCCACCCAGCATTTAAATGAGCAGCTAATGTGTCCACAGCCTTGCAAAAAGTAGGAGGAAAAGCTCATCAACCCCAGCTGCCATCCTCTGTCACCATCCCACATACATACATCTCATTCAAGAGCCTTTTACAAGTGCCCACATACAATACTCTGGTCACCACATTCCCAAAATGTTTCAGAGAACTGCACAAATGACTTTTCTAGGAGGAGCAAGAGGCATAAACTCTCAACTCAATAGTCCTGACTCTTTCACTGGCACAGTCCTCCGTTATGGTGTGACAGTCATTGCGCTTCGAGTCAGATCCACCTTATCTGATCGTGGGTTCCGGATAATTTTGGTCACCTGCCCAGCTCTGCCACACTGGTCCCCCATCCCTCCCAAGCACAGGCGACTGCCAACCCCAACCATAACCACGCTCCACCTGAGCCCCAAGACTCTCTGGCGCACAGTCTGTTTCCTCAAAGAGCAGGTACCATTTGATTAGCAAAGAAGGATGTTTTAAGTTCATGGGAATGACAGCCACCCAGATGAGAACAGAGGATACCTGGTAGGACACACAGGGCAGCCATCGGGGAAGGGCTAGCCCACAGGGGTTTCAATTGAACTAATAATGCTCCATTTCTTAAGCTGGAAGGCAGATACATGGTGTTCATAGTAATAATCATTATATATTTTGTTCATCTTAAATCATTCACACTGATTTTTATAGTAGCTCTATTGAGATGTGATTCACTTCATACAATTCACCCTTTTAAAGTATACAGTTGAGTGGTTCTCAGTATTGTCACAAAGTTGTGAAATCATTACCACCACCAGTTTTAGAAAATTTTCATCACCCAAGAAGAAACCCCATGCCCATTAGCAGTCATTCCCCATTTCTCCCCAACTCTAGCCCTAGGTAACCACTAGTCTATTTTCTGTCTCTACAGATTTGCTTATTCTGGACATTTCATATAAATGTAATCATACAATATGTGGTCTTCTGCGTCCGGCTTCTTTCACTTAGCATAATATTTTCAAGGTTCATCCATGTTATAGCGTGAATCAGCATTGCATTCCTTTTTACTGCTGAATAATAACCCACTGAATGTGTATACCACTTTTTATTTTTCCACTCCTGATTGTTTCCACTTTGGAGCTATTACGAATAATGTTGCTATGAACACTCATAAACACGTTTTTATGTGGATATATTTTCATCTCCCTTGAGTGTAATCGCCAGGTCATATGGTAACACTAGTTTAACCAATTGAGGAACTACCAGACTGTTTCCCAAAGCAGCTGAACCATTTTACGTATATCCATTTTATGTATATCATACAGCAGTGTGTATGAGGGTTCCCATTTCTCCACATCCTCACCAACATTTGTTTTCTGTCTTTTTTATTATAACCATCCTAATGGGTATAAAATGGTATCTCACTGTGGTTTTGGTTTGCATTTCGCTGATGCCTAATGATTTTGAGCATCTTTTCATGTGAGTATGTTTTCTTTGGAGAAATGTCTATTCAGATCTTTTGCCCAGTTTTAAACTGAGTTGTTTGTATTTTTATTACTGAATCGTAAGTGTTCTTTATACGAGGGTACTTCAAAAAGTTCGTGGAAAGATTTGTATTATCATTTCTATTTTTCCATGTGCCCTTGTATATTCTAGATAGAAATACATTATCAGATACATGATTTGAAAATATTCTCGCTAATTCTATAGGCTGTCCTTTCTTGATGGTATCCTTTGAAGCACAAAAGTTATAATTCTGATGAAATCCAATTTATCTATTTTTTTGTTGTTGTGACTTGTGCTTTTGGTGCCATACCCAACAAACCATTGCCTGATCCAAGGTAACAAAGATTCATACCTAAGGGTTTTATAGTTTTAGCTCTCACATTTAGGTTTTGATCCCTTTTGAGTTAATTTTTGTATATGGTATGGGGCAGAGGTCCAACATCACCCTTTGGCATGTGGATATCTAGTTGTCTCAGCACCATTTGTTGAAGGGACTGTCCTTTCTCCATTGAATGATCTTGGCACCCTTGTCAAAAATCAACTGACTGTAAATGTGAAGGTTTGTTTCTGGACGTTTGATTCTACTCCAGTGATCTATATGTCTATTCTTAACCAGTACTACACAGTCTTGATTACTATAGCTTTGTAATAAGTTTTGAAATCAGGAAGTGTGAGTCCTCCCATTTTGTTCTTCTTTTCAAGATTGTTTTGGCTATTCTCAGTCCTTTGAATTTCCATGTGAACTTTAGGTTCAGCTTGTCAATTTCTACAAAGAAGCCAGCCAGAAATTTCATAGGGATTGCCTTGAATCTGTAGATCAATTGGAGGAGAACTGCCGCCTTACCAATATCAAGTCTTCCAATCCATGAATATAGATGTCTTCCCATTTATTTAGGTCTTCTTAATTTCTTTCAACAATGTTTCATAGTTTCAAAGTATAAGTTTTCTACTTTGTTAAATTTATTACTACTTTATTCTTTTTGATGTACTGGAAATGACATTGTTTTCTTAATTTTATTTGCAGATTGTTCATTGCAAATTATAGAAGTACAATTGATTTTTGCTTATTGATCTCACATCCTGCAACCTTGCTGTACTCATTTATTGATTCTAATAGATTTTTAAAGAGGATTCCTTAGGATATTCTATACATAAGATAATGCAATATGCAAATAGAGATAGTTTCATCTCTTGCTTTCCAATCTGGATGTCTTTTATTTCATTTTGTTGCCTAATTGTCCTGGCTAGAGCTTCCAGTCCAATGTTGAACAGGAGTGTTGTGAGCAGACATCCTTTTCTTGTTCCTGATCTTAAGGTGAAAGCATTTAGTCTTTCACCATGAAGTATGATGAAAGCTGTGAGTTGCTCATGGCTGCCCTTTACCAGGTTGAAGTAGTTCCTTCGTGTTCCTAGGTTGTTTAGTGTTTTTATCACTACAGGTGTTGACTTTTGTCAAATGCTTTTCCTGCATCTATGAAGATGTTCATGTGGATTGTGTCCTTTATTCTATTGATATGATGTATTGCATTAATTGATTTTAGATGCTAAACCAACCTTGCATTCCTGGGTGTATAATCCTTTTTATATGTTGTTGGATTTGGCTTCCTAGAACTGTGTGGAGCACTTTGCATTTGTAGTCATAAGAAATATTAGTCTGGGGCTGAGCCCATGGCGCACTCGGGAGAGTGCGGCGCTGGGAGCGCAGCAGCGCTCCCGCCGCGGGTTCGGATCCTATATAGGGATGACCGGTGAGCTCACAGCGCTCACTGGCTGAGCGCGCAGTGCGGCCGGTCTCAAAAAGGACAAAAAAAAAAAAAAAAAAAAAAAAGAAATATTAGTCTGTAGCTTTCTTGTTATTTCTTAGTCTGGTTTTGGTATCAGGGTAAAACTGGCCCCACGCAATGAGTTGAGAAGTGTTCTATTTCAAATGATTTTTAAAATACATCTTTAAACCAAAAGCCTTCATTTTATAAATAAAATCCAGTCAGAAGGTATAATGGAAGAAGATAACCCATATAGGATAGCAAACAAAATTAAATATCTAGGTGTAAAATTAACAAGATATGTCCAAAAACTAAATGAGGAAGTTTATAAAACATTCCTGAATGACAGAAACATTGGTTTGAACTAATATAAAGAAATGTCATGTTCTTGGACAGAAAAATCCAACCTCATAAAGGTATCAATACACCCAAGCTAATTTGTAAGTAATTGTAAATATTGATTCCCCCCAAAATTCCATCAATTTTTTTCTTTTGAACTACCCAATTGTTTATAAATTCATAAAAAACGAACAAGAAAGAATATCTACAAAAAACCTAGAAATCATTGAGAGAAGGTTAGCCCTATGAGACTGTAAAGCATATTACAAAGTCTATCTTAAACAATGTGGCTGGCACTTGTGCATGAATAGACAGAGAAAGAGAAATGAATAAAAAAATCCAGAAATACACCTAAATGCACATAGAAATTCAGTATACCATAAAGGCAGCATTTGAAGTCAGTGAAAAATAATGGATTTTTTTGAAAAATGGTGTTGGAATACATGAGTAGTCATGTGGAAAAGGTAATATTGAGCCAACTCCTCTCACATGCACCAGGATAAACTACAAGTGGGCCAGAGGTATAAATGTAAAAAAATGAAACCATACAAATTCTAGAAGAAAACATGAGTAAACTTTCTCAACTATGACTCGAAATCTATATGCTAAAAAAAGATCAGTTTTACAAAATTTAAAAATTTTCAATTTTATATGACAAAAAAATACCATAAAGCATAGTAAAAGACAAATGACAAACTGGAAAAAAATATTTTCAACTTATATTACAGACCAAGAGTTAATATTCTTAATATATAAATAGCTTCTACCAGTAAAGAAGAAAAAAACCAACAGTCCTAACTTAAAAATAGGCAAAAGCTGTAAAACAATTCAGAGATTTAAAAAACTACAAATATCCCTAAAACATATGAAGAAATGCTCAATATTGCTCACAATAAGAACAATGAAAATTAAAAGTACACTGAGATATGATTTTTCTTCTAACAAAAGGCAAAAATCCCACGTTTTTTCAATATACTCTGTTGGCAAGGCTGTTAGAAAACACATTTATTCATGGTGGTGAGAATGAAAAACGATACACCCCCTATGGAGGGGAAGTTGGCAATATCTTGCAAAATCACATATGCGTTTACCCTTTGTCCTAGCATTCCCAGTTGGAGGAACTGATTCCAAAGAAACCTACCGAAAATACAACAGTAATATTCACAGGCTGTTCACTACAGCACCCTTTATCATAGCAAAAGCATGGAAGCCACCCAAATGGCCATCAAGAGAGGACTGACTGAATGAACCATGAGACAAGCTCATGGTGGAGTATTTATGTAGCTGTAAAAAGAAATGAGCAATTACTCTATGCACTCCTAGGGAGTGACCTTCAGGATGTATCACTATGAAAAAAGCTAAGTGGAAGAAAGTGTGTATTGTAGCTACTTTTATCTAAGAATTGAGGGGTGTGTGTGTGTATGTATACAAACATCCATCCATATCTTCTTATACTAAGAAAATACACAGTTCTTGGTACGTGAGGATGAAGTAGCCATGTAAATCTCAAACTCTCCAGCAAGATCCTCCAGAAAACACACACACAACAAGGAGGGAAAATAAAACCACCCTTGGCCAGCCCACAGCATGACTGGGAGTTGTAAACACTAGAAGCTTTGAGAGAGAGATAAACCCCCAAGTCCAGCAGACAGATCCTGAGCCACACCACCAGGGAGGTAAGTGGAGAGGACCCAGGACAGCGTGGAGTGGGGCGGAAGAAGGTGACAGCAGCTACAATCACTTCCCCAAAGAGGGAAAAACCTGAAGACAGATCCGAAACCAGAAACTGGGAAACTGGCAGGAGAAACCAGAATGCGTGCAGGACTGCAGGAGTTTGCCTCTGGAAGGCACCGTTTCTGGAGGACATTTAGAGGGCATTTAGAAGTGGGAGGCTCCCTTGAGGTGGAAATTTAAAATCCCGCAGAAACAAGAAAAAGTCACAAAAGACACACTGACTCCAAACGCACACACACACCCACACACAACACACACTCATCGCCATGATTTTTGCCCCCTGGTGTTTATGCTCATGAATATGTTATCTTCCTTGGCAAAAAAGACTTTGCAAATGAAATTAAGGTCATTAATCGATTGACCTTAAAATAGGGAGATTACCCTGGATCATCCAGGTGGGCCCAATGTAATCACATGAGTCTTTTAAAAGCAGAGGAGGAGGGCAGAGGCGGGCAGGAGAGGAGAGATGCTTCTGAAAGATGAGGCAGAAGTAGAGACAGATTCGAAGTGTGAGAAGGACTGTCCCTGCTCGGGGTGTCTTTGAAGAATGTCAGGAGCCGGGGAATGCAGGCGGCCTCTGGAAGCTGAGAAATGTCCCAAGAGTGTCAGGAGCTGGGGAATGCAGGCAGCCTCTGGAAGCTGAGAAATGTCCCATGGCCAACAGCCAGCAAAGAAATGGGGACCTCAGTCCTACGAGTAACCTCACAGGATTAAATCTGTCAACAACTGGAATGAGCCTGGACATGGACTCTCGCCTAGAACCTCCAGAAGGAAACGCAGCCCGGCTAATACCCGATGTCAGTCTTGTAGCTTCCAAGCAGAGGACCCAGCCCCGCTGCACCCACACCCTGACCTACAGAACTGCGAGATAATCAATTTGCGTTGTTTTAAGCAACTGAATTTGTGGTCATTTGCTACAGCAGCAACAGGAAGCAAATCAGAGCTCTATTTTAAACTTCACTGTACAGGTGGGGGATAGAGGGTGCCTAAAAGATAATTTTTTTTTTTTTTTGTCTTTTGTCTTTTTTCCGTGTCCGGCATCGGATCGCAACCCTCAGTGTTGCCCCCGTACCGGACCAGGGACCGGCAACGGGATCGCAAACCTCGGTGTTGCTCCCGCGCCTCGCTCAGCCAGTGAGCGGGAACCAGTCTGTATGTGGGATCCGAACCCTCGGACGGGAGCGCCGCCGCGCTTCCCAAGCGGCGCCACCGGGCCGGCCCCTAAAAAATAAATTTAAAAAAAAAAAATAAAACTTCGCTTTACAAACAGGGGAGTGTGTTATTGAATGAAGAAACCTTGCGAGCCAACTCAACCCTTCACCTCCGCATTCAACTGTAATTGACAGTCCAGAAAAAGAAGACATTAATAAATAAACAGAAAAAGAACAAATGTATCTAATCACAGCTACTATAAAAAACAAAAAATGAAAATCAAAACATTCCAGTGAAGAAAGTTCTCCCCCAAAGTGCAAGCACACAGATCCAAAGAAGCAGATTAAAAATGCAAAACACGCCAAACTTGAATAAAATATCCTGAAACAAGCATTCACAGGTATGAGATTTTCAAATCAGAAATGGGAAAACTTAAAACAGAAATCGATAAAAAATCAAGATGATATGAAACAGGATGATAAAGGAACTCAGGAAAGAAGGGGAAAAACTTAGAAAAGGAGACCAAATTACAGGATATCCGAGGGAGAACAAATTCGATTGAAAACATAACTAGAGGTATTAAGAAAAGATATGAAAACAGCCAAGAAAATAAAAGAACTAAAGAGGTGAAAAGAGGGGAGAGCATCAGCCTCACGCTTTGGCAAGATGCTTTGGCTAAGAAGCCCCTCGCGCTGTGGGCTTCACCTCACGCTTCCCTCCTGTCACTGCTCTTTCCTGTCTTTTAAGGCACCCCAGGAGTCCCCACCTCCACGAGAACGTCTCTGTCCCCCCAGCTGTGGTAGCCCCAGGTACTTCTGGGCTTCTGTCAATGCTCAGCTTCCTGATCTGGGTGCTGGTTTCATGGGCGCGTCCACTTTGTGAAATGAACCAAGCTGTGCACCTGTGATTTGTGCATCCACCATCAATAAAAATGAAAAAATGAAAATACAGTCACCTTCGCCTGGTACTGGCAGTACTTACCACTCCAATACTCTCTTGCCTGCTTCTCCGCTGTGGTGTTTACACACACACACCCACTCCCACTAGAATGTGAGCTTGACCACAGCAGGGACACATCTGTCACTGCGACTCTGCGCCGCCAGCATCAGAACAGGGCGCAGCCCACAGTAAGCACTTAATAAATGCGTGGGTCAAGAACGGAGGGATGCCTGCCCGCCAGCGCGCAGGGGCAGCGGGGCCCGGTGTGGCGGGCCTCACCCGTCTCGGGCTGCAGGGACAGTGGCGCCTGGAGGGGGAGCCTCACCCTCCTCTGCATCTTCTCCAGCAGCTTGCTCTTGGCTCTCACTTCCTCCTGGATGGAGTCGTAGACGTTGAGCAGCACCCAGTCCCCGATGTCCTCGTCCGAGTTCTGCAGGGCCGCCACCAGCTGCTCTTTGCGCTCGTCCGCGTATCGCTTCCGCCGCTTGTGTTTCTCCTTCAGGTCCTTGTTCTTGGCCTGCTCCCCCCCCACCATCTGCTGCTCCAACAGCTGCAAACTGTCAGCATGGAGGAGAAAGCAAACATGGCAATATCTGCCGATCACTGGGCACCTGCTACCCAGCAGCCTCCAGACTAAGCGTGATCCCAACAAATCCCTCTGACAACCCCACTTCACAGACAGGTAAACTGAGGCTCAGAGAGGGGAAGGTGCTTGCCTAGCATCAAAACGAGGATTTCTACCAGAGCCCCCAAATCTACACCTGTGTACTTGACCACAGTGGTGGGCCTGCCCAACAGTAAGGGTGACAGGCTTCCTGTGGGCTCGGAGCTGGTCCATCCCCCAATGCTAACAGTCACTGCAGCAGAGCAGGCTCGTGTCTGTGCTCGGAGGCAGCCAGCATGATTAGAATAACCCCAGGTTGTAAAAAATGTCCAATACATTCAGTGCACAATGTTTAATCAGGTAGGGGCATGTACAATACATTTAAAAATGTATTTATATCCAAAATGCTCAAAAATGTTTAGGGTTTTACCCTTTATATATACAAATGTTAAAAAACTACAGAGAAAGGCTTAGGTGGGACTCCCCACTGTCTAACAAAGCACCACAAGGATGTTTTAGGCGTTGCCTCTTTCCAAGGGCCCATCAGGAACTGGTAACACAAGGCATCATAAGGATTCATAAAAGGGGAGAAGGTCAAGCTCAGGGAAAAGACTGGAACTTGGTAAGCTGAGCAGCCAGGCTCTGACTCAGCTTCAGGCGTGGCTCTAAGCTCAGTGGCAGCCAGGGCAGAGGGGACCATGTCCAAGTCACTCCTCTGTTTAAAATCCTTCTATGGTCCCCATCAGCATGAAGCCCACACACCCTCGGGGGGCACACAGGACCCCTCTATCTCATCTCCCTCTGCATCCAGCTCCCCTAACTCACTACAATTATAACTCGCAGCTCCTACCTCTCCAAACACCCAGGCCTGTTCCCACCTCCATGCCTGTGCAGATGCTGTGCTAGAATGCCACCCCTGGGGCAGGTGTCTCACAAACATACTCAGGTGTCCCCTCTTCTGTGAAGCCTTCCCCGATGACCTTCACTCCAGACCATATCATGGAAACGGCCACCACATGTGCTGAGTGACTCTGGGTGCCCAGCGCTGGGTGGCCACCTCTGCAGGCGCTGCCTCACTCACCCTCACCAATGAGCTTCTCAAGCTGCAACTATTCATGTCACCCATTTTGCAGGTGAGCAGCTAAGGCATAGAGAGGCTGAAGGTCTGCCCGAAGTGGCAGAGCTGGGGGAGGAGGCAGGACGGGAACCCAGGCAGTTGGACAGTCGGACCGCACAGCCCACTCTCGTGTTCACGGCCTCGGAACATGGCCCTCCCCGGGCCTATGGATCTGCCTCCCGCCCCGGGCCGTGAGCCCCTGAGCCCCATGAAGGCCAAGGCAGCACAGCACTCATCTCTGCATCCTGGTGCCCAGCCCTTAGCAGGTGCTCAGTTAACATTTCACCTGTGGCCTGGGGAGCTGAGCGTCCCACTGCTAGGAGGGGGCTGAACCCTGGGCTGACCTTGTCATGGAGGTGAGGCTGACATTATCATTTACAGAAGTGAGAGCCGAGGCTCAGAAAATCTGAGCGACTTGCAGAAAGCCACACAGCAAGCGAGAAAAGCCCAACTCTCCAGGTGGTCTCAGAGGGTGTCTGGGGGTGCTTGTCCCTAGGGTGAGTGAGTTTTACATCAGGGAGAGTACTGGAGGCCAGGGGACTGGGGGCTTGGCAGGGACCTGAGGAAAGCCTGTGTCACCCTGTCCTGGGATTTCTGAATGCTGAGGGCCAGGCCCTGCAAGACCAGGCAGGTGACAGTCCCTTCCCTTTCTCCCTAGAGCAGCTGCTCCCCAGCAGGTGCCTGACTGCCATCTGGTGGCAGCCTCTGTGGCTTCCAGGGCAAAGCCCTGTCTGCCCGGCTGACTCTAGCTCCTGGAGACAAGATCAGGGCCACCTCTGCCATGTTAGCAGGGAGAGCTGGGTGGTCGGCACCCCACCCCAAGCCTGGGACATCGCTTCTTCCCACCCTACTGCAGAGTCCCACCAGCCCAAGTTCTGGTGCTTACCGGGCAAGCACCTGCTGCTGGTCCACAGCAGGCAGTAGGTCGTCTGTCACCACTGCCACCTCCACACCCATGCTCTCCCTTCTTACGCTGCCCGGGATGGGCTGAGACTGAGCCACCAAGGCCATCTGGGCCTCCGCCTCATTCCACACGCCAGGCTCTGCTGCCAACGCCACCTCCTTGACCATGTTCGGGGCAAGATCAACCTCCTGAGCACAACGAGAAACCAAGATGGAGGTGGGAAAGCGGCCCCTGGAGACAGTCTCACAGGTGGCCTCTGTCCCAAAAGGGGGCACTGTGTCCCCCATCCCACCCTACAGTTGGGGACAGATTACCTCTGGCTCAGAGACACCCAGTTATACAAAAATGCACCCAAGCGAGTTCTTACTGCCTCCATTTCCACCAACACACCCACACAGTCTCCAAGCTTCCTCTCTCGCCCCCCACAATCCAGCCTCCATGCAGCAGCCGGGGCGATCTCCTTAAACTGCAGGCTGATCGCAGCCCTGTCCTGATGACAACCCCTCAGGGCTTCTCATTGCGCTCGCAGGAAAGCCCAGCTCCCTCCATGGCTGCCACACTGTCCTGCTCCCTGCCTCCCCCGGCCTACCCCACCACCCACCCCTGTCCCAGCTGCTGCCACCCTGGCCTCATCAAAGTCCAGATCTTTCCACCCCAGGACCTTGGCACTTGCTGTCCCCTGTGCTTGCTGCTCTTCCCTGGCCCCTCCTTCTTGGCTGGGTCCCACCTCAATGTGGCTGTCTAGCCAGGACCTCCCCGGCCACTCCACCTACCGCCCCCTGAGAACCTGCGGTGTCCCAGTCCCACCCAGTGCTCAAGTCCAGAGGTGCAGTGGCCTTTCTTAAAGCCTTCCTCTCACACGCCATAGCCTGCTGTGTCTTCAGCAGAGGAGAGGGGCGGGGTCCAAAAGCAGAGGTATTCAGACCGGGTTCCACGCCCCCACAGGGGTTCCCTGACAGTCCCTCAGGGTCACCAGCCCTGACCTGCAGCCCTCGTCCTCTGCACACCCTGGGCCTCCACTCCATGGCTAAGGAAAGTTTGAAAGTCGCCATCCAGAACAACGGGCCTCTTATTCCCATCAATAATAAGAGGTCAGACGATTCCTCCAGTTTGTACATTGCTTGGCCCAGGGCCATGTGCCACAAGCCCTGACTCATTCATGGATGAGGAAACTGAGGCCCAAGAAGGGAGGAGATGAGCCGGATTCTCACAGGAAGTTGGACAGAACCGGGCCTGCCACAGAGGCCTGGCCCAGGGAGGTACTCACAGTCCTGGGCAGAAAGCCATCGGCCACCTCAGCTTCAGACCTGGTGTCACTGGGCTCTGGCAGGTCTGTCAGGGAGGGGTGCTTGGAGCAGAACAGGGTGAGAGCATGAGGGATGGTTTGGGCCAGAACCATCCCCTACTCCCCCACTGTGACCTCCGCTTCAGCTGCCCCAGACCGCTCGCCAACCCACAACCTCCTCCTTCCTGGCACTGCTGAGAGCAGGGCCCGTCATCAGCACCTGCTGGGTCCCAGGAGCGCCGCCTGCCCTATCCCACCTGAAGCACACACCAGCATCCCCACTGGACAGATGAGGAAACTGAGGCCCAGAAATGTAGCCGCCCAAGGCCACGTGGCCACGTAAGAGCTGGGACTTGAACCCAGGTCTGTCTGATTCAAAGGCCTGGGCTCTAACACACACACACACACACACACACACACACACACACAAAGAGGAGAACGAAGAGGGGAGAAAAGAGGAAACTTTTAAAACATAGAAGAGGGTTGAAAAGGAGCCCCTGGTGGTCATGGAGAGGCAGACCCTGCCAGCCCTGAGCATGCACAGCAGGAGGGGTGACCAGGGTCTCCCTCTGCTCTTTCAGGCCTGGGAGCTCCGTCTAACCCCCAGCACAGGTGTCCCTCCGTCAGCAGAACAGGTGCCCACCTGGCATACCCGTGCATCTCGGTCTCAACTTTCTGACTCACAGAGCATCAGACAGAGCTTCTCTTCCCAGACCCCCCGATACTAGTGCCCCTGAGCCGGCCACCAGCACCCAAGCCACAGCAGATACAGCAGAGGTGCTACCAGAGCACCAGAGGTCAGAAGTTCTGTGTGTGCACAATGACCTCCATGCCCCCAGCAAGCTCAGCCTGCTCAATTTTGCATCAGCTACCTGCACGGGGACCTTGGGGACATCCACCTGGGGTGCGTCTGTCCTGGCCACAGTGGAGGAGAGTCTGGCCAGCTTGGCTTCCACCTCAGCGAATGGGTCCTGCAGGCCTGACAGCATCTGCAGGGGTGTCACCTGAGGCTCCTCCTCCTGGAGGTGGCGGTCATCCTCCAGCAGGGACCCAACGGCCTCCTGGCTGAGATACTCATCTGAGAAGTATTTGCTCTTAGGCTGTCCCTCGGGCACAGAGAACTCCAGGCTGGAGGGCTCCTCCGGCCCAGGGAAGGCCTCGGACACAGAGGATCCTTCAAGTGTGGATGACTCATTGGACCCAAAAGAAATCTCTGACTTGGAGGGCTCTGCTTGGGGCAGCTCCTCAAACCTGGAAGAAGTCTCGGTGTTGGAGACGCTGGCACTGGATGGAGCATCAGGCATGGAGAAGACCTGGGGTTCTGTGGCCATCTCATGGTGGAAAGCAGGTGAGTACTCCCTCTTATTGGCAACCTCAGCCCTGGATACAGCCTCAGCCTTGTAGAGGACTTCCGCTTTCAGGACAGCCTCTGCAAAATGGGGAACTTCCTTTAGTTCTTTAGAAGGTTAGGAGGGGACCCTTCCCTGGAAGTTGGCCTCAAGCCCAGTCTCAAAGAGACCATCTGAAGAGACAGAGCCTCCCAGGCTCCCCAGAGTCTGGCGACAGCCAGCATGCCTTCCCATCTCTGCCCCAGTGCCCTCTCCCCCATCAGAACTCAAACCCTGCCTCCTTCCACCTCTTCCAGGAAGCCTTCCCTGACCAGCACTGTGGTCTTTCCATTCTCTGACCTCCCCAGCCTCTGATGCTGCCCCGGGACTGCTCTTCACACATTAGGAGGTTCCCCGTGGGTCTCACTGCCTTCAGAGGCTGACAGCTCCTGATCAGCAGATTTCATACCCAAGACCCCTAGATGCCCTTCTGGAGTGCCCAGCTCACGGCTCTTGTCCACAGAATATGCTAGATCTGTGGGAGTTAAATGAATGATGTGGATAAATGTTAGCACTACAGAAACCAAATGAAGATCACTTGGAAGCCTAATATTCAAACTAACTGAAGGGAATGCTCTGAAGGACAGAAAATGCTAGAGTCTGCCCCTTCCCTCTTTCTCTGGGTCTCCACCAGAAGTGGCATCAGCTTGGCGGGGACTATGCTCACACAGGCCCCCTTAGTGCTCCCAGCTCAGGGGGCTTCAGACCACCTCTCTCACATCCCCCATCCCTTTCTTTAGAGCTGTACCCCAGGCTGTCCTGAGAGGGTCCTGATTTTCCCTTTGCTGAAATATGTCATCTCCTCCCCAGCTAAATGGCCTGAACCTCTATCAGCCTTGGTTTCCACAACTGTTATGTGAGGACTCAGGAGGTCCTTCCTCACTGGACTGTGGGGAAGGGCAGTGGGAGGGGGCAGGTAAAGCCTCTGCACAGCACCCGGCACACAGCAATGCCAACAAATGGCACCGAGGAAGCCATCGGTATTGTCCTCATCGCAAGACTGGACTTTACAACATTTTCCTCAGCGCTAGACGTCTGGGCTTCCTGGCAGCAAATGTGTGTGAATGAGACTGGTGGGTGGAACACCCTAGAATGTCAAAAAGAAGACAAGACTTCCAGACAGGAAAAAGTTAATCACTGAGTCCTTGCTATGGGGTGTAGCTGCTTTGGTAACAGACAGGCTCAAAAGCGAGAGACTAGAAAATGCAGAAACTCGGAACAGGGGCTGACCTCAAAACAAGGGTGACACTTCACAACTCTAGGTCAGCCTTGAGCAGCGGGCCCTGCCAACAGCCACACCATCATGAGACAGCGTGTGGGTGAGAACACGGCTCTGGAGCCAGACTGCCTGGGTTCAAGTCCTGGCTCCACTTTACCAGCTGTGTGACCAGGGGCAAGTTGCTTACCCTCTCTGTGCCCCTGTTTCCTTGTCTATAAAATGAGGGCAGTTGTGGTATCGACCTCACTGGACTGTCGTGAGGGTGAAACTGAGCCTGGTGTGTAGCAGGATCTCTACAGATGGCAGCTGCTACTAGGGGGAGGAAGGCAGGCTGGGCTGGCTGGCCTCAGCCCGGGGCGCGGGCCCACCTGTCTCCTTCCGCAGGCTCTCCTTCAGCATGGACAGCTTCACGTCGTACGAGTTGCGCATGGCAGTGATGTCCTCCTCCAGCCTGGCCCGGGACTCCTGCTCCGCCTCGTAGTCGGCCTTCAGCTGGGCCAGGCGCTGTTCGTACTCCTGGGGGTGGGTGGGGGAGACCAGAGGGGGCAGCATTTCATCAGCACTCCAAACATCACATTACTCAAAGAATACAGAAAATATGAATAAGCCAAAAGGATAAATTACAACACTGTGACAATTCCTTGCTGGCAAAGACCCTTCTGCACCGTTCTCTCTGCATTTTGAATGGCCTAATAATGTATGTATTATTTGCAGTCTAGTTTTTCCACATAACAATACATCATGAGTACCTTTCTGCGTTGACAAATATGTTTTCACCCAATGGTCCGCAACCCACCCACAACAAAACAGATTTTTATTCATCCTCTTTCCTCTCCATCTTTGCGATCACCTCCAGCTCTTGTCCAAACAGCTCCCACCTGGTCCTCCCAACCTCCACGCTCATGCACCCGTGAGAACAGGCTCCTCCCCTGCTTACGATCTGTCAGTGGCTCCCCATGTTCACGAGTAAGACCTAAGCCCTCAACATGACCTGCTCCCCAACATGGTCGGGCCCTGCCCACCCCCTGACCACCTGGCTACTTGCCACTCCTGGACACGCCACTTCCACCCTGCCTCGGGCCATCACCTGCTCCCTGGCAGGCTCTTCCCAGGCCTCAGCTTGGCAACCCCTTCAGGGAGGCCCTCCCTTGCCACCCTCTCTGAAGACCGCCCGGCCACCACCTTCTGTCACTGCACCCCTTTCTTCCTAGCATCCTGGGCTTCCATTCTTCTCTTTACTTATTTGATTACAAGTTCAGTCTCTGACTCCCCTGCCAGGATGGATACTCCTGTTTTGTAGAGCAAGGGTCATCCTGTCTTGTAGCCTCAGTGCCTAGCACAGAGCAGGGACTCAAATATCTGCCGAATCACACAGAAAGAGAAATACCACATGTTCTCACTTATTGGTGGGAGCTAAAAATAAATAAATAAATTCACACACACACACACACACACACACACACACACACACACACACACACAAAATCC
>NW_007726253.1:552438-573830 GCF_000696425.1 Galeopterus variegatus
CCACCCCCACACACACACACACACCCACCCCCACACACACACAAGGGGGGGGGGGGGGGTGAAGAAGACTTAACTACAACTCCTTGAAGGTGATACAACAAGCAAACAGAAAGGACCCTGTTGGGTGGGAGGGGGGAGAGTGAGGAGGGAGGGGGGTTTCAGTGATGGGTCACAATAATCAACCTCATTGTATATCGACAAAATAAAATTTAAAAAAATAAAATTCCAGGGCATAGGGACATTTCCAAAAAAAAAAAAAAATATCTGCCGAATCAGTACAGGCAGGAAGCAGAACTGCCAGGACACGCCAATAGTCAGGCTTCTGATACCCATCCTCAAGGACTTTGTGCTTTCAGTCCTCCATCTCCCTTCTATGCCACGACTTCTCCCTCTGAACTAGGTCATTCCCAACAGTCTACAAAACATGCTCTATTACTTCCAATATGTAAACAGCACCCCCCACCGCCCACCTCACATGCCCTCCAGCTATAGTGCCCAGCACCCAGCAGGTGCTCAGAATGTGCTTGGTGGGGATTGAATGGGGGGACTGGAGTGCATGCCTGGACCCCCAACTCCTACTTGGTACTTATCACATAACCCAGTGATGAGAAGACAACCCTCGTCTTATCCTGTGACAGTCCGTGTGAAACAACAGGAAAGCTGCCATGATACCCATTCTGCAGATGAGGAAATAGAGGCTCAGAGAGCTTAAACAACCTGCCCGAGGTCATGGAGCCCATAAGAACTAGATTTGCAGAATGTAAAAGCTGGATGGACCCTGGAATCTTCCAGTTCAAATCCTCCAGCAGACTTCCCCTGTGTGAGACTGAAGCCCACAGAGTCACACCTCGAGCTCACATCTGAGCAACTCCCAGCCCGTGCCCTGTCCCCTACACAGAGGGGCCTCCTCCCTCGTCCTGGGGCTCAGGAATGGAAGGAAAAGCACAGTCCCCATCACAGCGAAAGAACAAAGGGGAGGGAGGGAAGGAGGACAGACAACTCTCCCCCAAGCGTGGCTCACAGAACAAACTCCAGGGTCAGTAAATAGAATCTTGGTGGCAGCAGCATCTGACACAGTGTCCACTAGGCTGTACCATGAAGAGGACGCAGGCGACCCCCATCCCCAGGACGGAAGGACCCTCCCATCTCTGTCATCTCAGAGCAGACTGCCTGGTACAGCCTCTCTTCTCCCTGGTGACCACAAGGGGGCAGCAGTGCCACATGACTGGACAGCGGGGACACCCGCCCACCCAACCGTGCTTCCTGGGCGGGGGGAGCTTCCATCCCAGCTCCTGGGCAGCCCTCTTCCGTCTGTGACCAAAGCCCACCGGCCGCTACATGACTCCGTGCCCACTCCAGACCTCGAAAGCGTGACATCTCTTTTTTGTGGGCTAGTGCTCAGCCAGCCCCAAAGGCCCCCTCCTGCTGACACCTCCCCAGAGCCAGCTCCAGGGCTCCAGAGACAGACCTGACACCTGGATCTCCCCCAGACCAGCAGGTGAACAGGCAGAGTGAGCAGCTGAGCCCCCAGAACCTCCAGAGGGCCAGGGTGGTGTCCACGGGGTGGGGGAGGCCATCACTCAGCTCCTCCCCAAACTGAAAAGGCCTCCACCCATCATGGGGTGGCACTTGGGGACTCTGGTGGATTTCTCCCAGCCTTCCAGCCCACAGGACTGAGACCCTGGACTTTACCCAGTCTGCCCCCCAGAGGCTGGGTCCCAGGCCCCCACAGCCTGACAGGGGCTTCTGGGGGCTGAGAGCTGATCCAACTGAGGTCATCCATTGAGTGGCCAGGGTGGCCCAGCTGTGGACACCTCCAGGCCCAGCCCCTGCAGAGCTGTCCCTGCCTGGCATTAGGTTTGCCATTAGGAAAAGCCAGTGCCCTTAAGGGACTGGCAAATGTCAAACTCCAGCTCATGCTCAGGTCTCCAAATGCAGCTTTCAAATGGCAGGGACTTTGGGAAACCCAGAGAGCCGGGAGTCCGAGATGGGGGCCTAAGCCGGGGGTTACAAGGCTCTGCCACGTCTGGCTGCGAGTCCCCCTTCGGGAATCAGCTCTGCACTGGAAATGGGGGGCATCACCTGCCCTGCTGCTTTTCTGGGATACAGGAGGCACACACGTGAGAGGACTCAGGTGCCCCCAGGTGACAGCTTTTTCCAGGAGGCCAACACTGCAGCCACCCACGGATCAAACAGGCAGGCCTGCTCTGAGCCTCGGGCTCGGCAGCTGCTGAGAGGATGGACACCTCTCCATGCTGACCACCTCGCCTTTGCACAGGCCATTCCCACCACCACGGATGCCTTCCCCACTTCCATCAGTGCACAGCCACCCCGTCCTTCAGTGTGCAGGAGAGACCACGCTCCTGGAGACACCCCACATCCCTTTCTATCCTCCTCATGAAGGGCAGTCAAGAGCCCAAGTTCAAATCCCAGCTCCGGCTCCCCTTAGCTGTGTGACCTTGAGCAAGTCATGGCATCTCTTTGAGCCTCAGCTTTCTCAGCTACAAAAGAGGGACTGTAGTAGCAACACCACTGATGGTGAAGGTGGATGACACCGTGCAGGAGCTGGGACCCCCTCAGCCCGAGGCAGCAGCGCTCAGCTTCCTGAGGGCCCACCTGCCGCCCGTTCTCCCACTTTCTCAGGTCTCACCTCCCGGATCAGCTGCTTCTCGGCCTCCGTGTCATGTTGAATCACAGGTGGGGGCAACAGCTTCTCCTCAACCTGGACAGAGCTTGGGGACACCTGACTGGACAGCAGGGCTGGGAGAAAAACAGAAATGGGGAGCTGAGGCCAAGTGCACCCAGCGTGCAGAAATTAGGCACAATCCGTTAGAAGATAACTACACGGCCATTCACGAAGACTTCAAAGTACTGAACTCACTTCAAACATGAGTCTATGTAAAATGCCAAGCTTGTCCTCCATAGATATACATGGAGCACACCTAGATGTTCTCGACACTGGAGATGCAGCTCTGAACAAACTCCACACGGGAAAGAGGAAAAAATAAATAAATATGCAAAATGTGGAGCATGTTACAAGGTGACACGTTCTAAGAAAAAGCAGGGAGCGTGCTTGGAAATAAGAGCCAGAGGGAGGGTAACGACTTAAACAGCGCACAGTGACCTCAGTCCAGGTGAGATGAAAGCAGCGCTGGGGGCCGGCCTGTGGCTCACTCGGGAGAGTGTGGTGCTGATAACACCAAGGCTGCGGGTTCAGATCCCTATATAGGGATGGCCGGTTGCTCACTGGGTGAGCGTGGTGCTGACAGCACCAAGTCAAGGGTTAAGATCCCCTTTCCGGTCATCTTTTAAAAAAAAAAAAAAAAGCAAGCAGCACTGGAGGGAGGAGGCAGAGGCGGGCAGAGATTCTGGGGAGGAGCTTTCCAGACAGACGGGGACAGAGAGTGCAAAGGCCCCGAGGCAGGCATGTTCCAGGAGGCAGAGGGGAGGCTGGAGAGGGAACAAGGCCAGATCGTGGCTGCTGTGTGGAGAACGCACTGAGGGGACCTGTCAGGGGCCCCTGCGGTAACCTGGGGGAGAGGTGCCAGCTGCTCAGGCCAGGGGCCAGCTGTGGGCGATTCCAGACAATGGCATCTGCTGGCAGATTGGACGCAGATTTGAGAGAAAGCCAGAAGCCAAGGACGACCCCGAGGTTTGTGGTTTCAACACCTGGAAGGACTGAGTCACTAGCAGCTGGCGGGACAGTGCAAGGCAAGCAGATTTGGGGCGACCAGGAGCTCAGCATGGGATGCCTTCAGTTTGAAATGCTTATCAGCTTATTTAAACAGCTGCGAGTTAAATGTGGAATTCAGAGGACATGGTGTATTATGGCTTTTAATTTTTTTTTCTATATTTTATGATGTTTTGACATCTTAGGGGACTTGCTGGCTGAGGACTAACTAATTCCTAGAGACAGTAAACAACCTGCGGGGAGCCACCTTTCATATTCAAACCAACCCATCCCAAGTCCACAGCCCCCTCCCCCTGCCACCTCCTTTGTCAACTCTCACACCTCATACCAACATGTCCCCCACGCTAAACAAACCCAGGGCCAGGTACCAGACAACTAGGACAGCCCCCAGGCCACAAAGCCCACTGGAATGATTCAAACGAGCCAGTGCTAATCCATCTCCCCAGCCATGTCCTTCCCACGGAAACCCCAGTAACGGCTCCTGCCTCGTGAGCAACCCTGGTGCCTCCCCCGCGGTCCTGCGTGTCCTGCCTCTCATCATCTCATCTCCAGGGCAACCGCGGGTCACATTCAACTTTCCTTTCAGTGGCACTGACCTATTATCACTCAGTCACCTTTACAAATTAAGACGCAGACACAAATCTCACGGCCAGGCTGGGGGTCCACGTGGGAGAGACAGGAGCACAGAGGTGACGTTGAATGCCATGAGACCAGGTGAAACCACCTCAGCAGCGAGTGTAGACAGAGGAGAGGACTTGGGACTGACGCCGGGATAGCCCGGTGGTGGCGTTAGGAGGTAGGGACAGGGGAGGCCTGGGGGCCTGCGGGGGAGCAGCTGGAGAGGCAGGAGGGGAAGCAGGACCCCGGGTGGCCGGGAAGCCAGGGCTCCAAGAGTGAGACCGGCCGAGCCAATCGATGCGGAGAGGCAAGGCGAGGCCTGCCTGAGGACGGGCCACCAGCGACAGGGCAGCTTCAGTGGGGAGAGGGAGAAATGGGGACCAGAAAAAGGAGACAAATGTGCCAAGTTTTGCTACAAGGGAAGGAGAGAAATTGGCCAGTGACCAGAGAGAGGACTGGGGTGGAGGGGCGCAGGGTGGGGAGCGCCTGGAGCCCGGGGTGGGACGCCCTGGTGTCCGGCCCGCTGGAAGCGCTAGCAGGTGTGTCGTGTGTGGAGCCCTTTGGGCCAGCTCCATGCCAAGCCCACACACCCGCTCTCAGGGACTCTCCCACCTGCCTCCCAGCCACACAAGGCAGGTGCCGTTATTCTCTCCACTTTACAGATGAGGAGACTGAGGCTCACAGGGGCTAAGCTGCTTAGCCAAGGAGCAAGAGGTGAGCTGGCTGTTCACTGCTTGGCTCTCAGCTCTGCCCAGCACCACCCGGCCACTTCAGCTTGCTGAGCTCCACGCTCCTAATCCGGGAAGACAGGATGCCAGCAGCCCTGACCCCAGAAGGCCGTTCAAATATTAGCTGCTGGGTTTGGGGAGCCACCAGCAGAGCCTCCCCACCCCCTCCTCGTACCTCTCACCTCTTCTGCCTCTGTCCTCGCCTTACCAATCTAGGGGTGGGTAGGGTCAGTCAGGGGGAACAGAGGAAGAGGGGGAAGGCAAATGCCAGCCTGGAACCCCTCCTCGTGGTGTTCAAGGCCCTTCCACTCCAGCACCGCCAGCCTCTGCCTGACCGTCTCCCACCAGCCTCCTCTCTATGCAGCCAGCAGAAGTACTTCCAGTTCCCCAAATGCACCTTAGAGTTTTGTGCATCTGTGCACACACTGGCCACTCTCATCCTAACAGAGAAACTTCTTATCCTCCAAGAGGCAGCTCAAGCACTGTCTACTCTGTGAAGCCTTCCCTGACTGACCACATCCCCCCCGCACATAAACCTGGCGTGTACTTCTTTCTACCCTGCACAGCCCTCTGCCCCAGAGTTTGTCTTGCTGCACGTGATGGTCTGCTGGAGTGTCCTTCTCTCCCAGGAGGTCAGGTACCCCCCAATATGATTCATCTCTGTCTCCAGTGCCCAGCACAGGTCCACCCACAGAGGAGGTGCTCAGGGAACTTTGGATGGATGGACGGACAGATGGATGCGTAAAAAGATAAAAGAATGGATGACGGGATGGAATGAACGAATGGGTGGATATATGGATGGAAGGCTGGATTGGTGGGTGGTCAGAATGGATGAGTAGATTAAATGGATGGAAGGATGGATGGAGGGGTGGGTGGGTGGGTGGTTGGAAGAAGGAAGGAAAGAAGAGAGGAAGAATGGACAGATGGATGGACAGGTGAATAAGGATGGAAAGACGGATGGAAGGAAGGAAGGGTGGATGGATGGATGGGTGTATCAGTGAGTGTTGGGTGGATGGATGGACGGACGGACAAGTAGATGGAAGGAAGGAAGGAAGGTAAGTTGGACGGGTGAATGAATGAATGGGTGGATGGATGAATAGATGGGCAAAGTGGTGGATGGATGGATAGATGGATGGATGGATGGATGGATGGATGGATGGATGGATGGATGGATGGATGGATGGGTGGTAGGTGTATGGATGGGTGGGTGGGAAGGTGGGTAGGCTGATGACAGGGGAGGTGGATAAATGGGTAAACAGCTGGATGGAGGGGAGGGTGGGAGGGAGGTGGACGAATGGACAGATGGACCCAGGCTCTTTTGTGATCCATTCCCCAAGAGATTCTAAGATAAAGAAAACTTTAGAATCCCTCCATTCCAAGGGCCCTGCAATCCTCTGTCCCAGGGGTGCATTTCCACCTGCCAGATGACAGCTGAGTGCCTGGGCGTGAAAGCTGCGATAACAAGTGCCCAGCTGGGAGCAGGGGCGGGACGTGGGAAGTGAGTCACCCAGCTGCTGAGCAATGCAGCATCACGACGCTGCCAGAGACAGCAGGCAGACAGAGGGGATGACGATGAGCAGCCCGCAGTGGAGAGCAGGTCACAAGCCTGCGGCGGATGGGCCAGGCCAGACAGACTGGCCTCTTCCTGGGCACTGACAAGCAGATGCCAACCAGGGCTGACTATTCAAAAGACCTGCTCACGTGAAGTTGAGGGGAGGTGAGGATATCGCTTCCACCATGTCTCAGATGGGAAGTGGAGGCAGGAAGACAGGGAAGGAACCTTTCTCCTTGGCCCTGACCCTCCCTGCCACGTCCCCTGGCTGTCCTACCTGACAGGCTGCTGGGGCTCATCTGCTGGGCCAGGATGGCCTTCAGCTTCTTGATCTCCTCCTGGTACTCGCGGAGGAGCGCGTCCTTGGGGTCCTCATTGATGCGTGGCTTGTTCTTGATGTTCTTGGCTCGGTTGGCGTAGCGCAGCGTGCTCAGCGTCTCGTCGTAATTGTTGTCGGCGGGTGACAGGCAGGCCACCATCAGCGTCTTGGTGTTGCCGCCCAGCGAGTCCTGCAGCAGCCGCGTCAGCTTCGAGTCCCGGAAGGGGATGTGTTTGCAGCGCCCATCCACCAGGGCCGAGATGACGTTGCCCAGCGCCGACAGTGACAAGTTGATCTTGGTGGCCTCCTTGAGCCGCTCCCCTGTGGCACCCGTCTTGGACTGCCGCTCGCTGCCCGCCAGGTCCACCAAGTTCAGCTTGCCTGCCCGGAGGTGGTCCTTGCCCCGCTCGTCTGCAGAGAGACCCGGCAGAGGGGCGGGGGCCTTAGGCGAGCCCCCACGACCATGCGGGCAGTTAGCCACTGGGTACTGACTGCCCGCCAGCCCCCGAGGGTTCCATTTCAGCCACATAGGAGGCCCATGAAGGAGATGGCGTTATTGTGTCCATCTTACAGATGAGAAGACTGAGGCTGAGAAAGGGTATGAGACTTGCCCAAGGCCACACAGCTGCTAAGAGATGGAGCCAAGATCAGAACCCAGGGCTGTCTGACTCAGGGAGCAGGGGCCAGGAGGTACAGACTATTCTGTGAATGCAGCAGGATTCCTTGCAGTGACACAACAGCTCCTGCGGACATCCTGTGAGGCCAAAGGCAGAGGGTGGGGGATGTGACTGGTTCACCAGGGAGTTCGTCCTTTAATGCAACTCTTGGCCCCGGTTCCCATCCCAGTCCTGCCTTCACCTTGCTGTGTGACATCAGCAGAGCCAAGCACCTCTCTGATCCCCAACTTCTTGTGTCAACAAAATGGGACTGACAATAGCTCCCACTAGGGCTGGGCGTTGTGGGGAGTAAGTAAACTGGTGGCACATTCTTACAGGGTCTGCACCCGCAGGCCAACGCACAGCAGGTGTTGGTTTCCCCTAAGAATACGCCCAGTTCTGCAGGGACTACAGCTGTGCTGGCAGGGTGGACCTGGGTGTCAAGCGTGACAGGAGAGCCTAGCACTGGCCAGTAGCATTGGGCTCAGAAGCAGTGGTTTTGAAGACACAGACATGGAGGGTCCCATCCCAATTCTATTCCTTAGTAGCTGTGAAATTTGGAGAAATAACTTCACTTGACTCAAAGCCTCAGCCTTTCAATAAAATGGGAATAAACCCCCCCCTTAGAGGGCTGCAGTCGCATATGTGCAGAGGGCTCGAGATTGTGCCTGGCACGTAGCCAGTGCTCCTTAAATGACAGCTTGCTGCTCTTAGTGCTGCTCACAATTCTTACTGTCACCAGACTACACCACAAACTGTTCCAGATGAGACGAAGGCAAAAATCCTTCACTTCTGATTTATCAGTGGACTGGCCCAAACCCCTAGCTGGCAAGAAGAGAGCAGAGACAGGGGTAGGGGCTTCCTCCTTAGTTTCCTGCCAGTTAAAACCAGAATTTGCCTCAGTTATGTCCAGGAGCACAGCAACATGACGTAGGGAAATAAAGTCTGGCTGGTATTCAGTAGAGGCACAGACGGACATGCAAGGGGCTCGATTCTTCAGGCTATTAAAAGAGGGGATGGAGAAACCTGGCACCACCTTTTTGGAAAGCTCTTTGCAGAACGTACCGGGAGCTTTAACCATGTTTGTTTCCTTTGCTCCAACAGTCCATTCCAGGGAATCTAAAGAGAAAACGACTCTCAAAGCAGAAAACGCTTTGTGCACAAAGATGCTCACCATGCATTATTCACAGCTCTGAAAACCTGGAAACAACTTTAACCTTCGTAGAGGACTGGTCAGCAAAGGCATGAGCAATGGCCTGTCCTCCAGCCACCACACATGGCCATGACAGAGGGTGATGATAATGTGGGAAAATGCTTGGTGGTGGCATGGGAAATGAAACAGGGAAAAAGCTACACAAAGCACAAGACTTCAATTGTGCTTAAAATTCTCATGGGAAAAAAAAAGGATCAAATAAAAATATGCTTAAATGTTAGTCATGTTTAGGTATCAGAACTATGAGTAATTTTTCCCTAACTTCCTCTACTTTCTAAATACCTTTATTGGACCTATACTATTTTATAAGGAAAACAATAAACATCTTTAAAAATGTTCAGGAGGCTGTTGGCAGGCAGCCTGCTCCATCCTTCAAGCTCTCCTGCGAGACCAAGGTGTACCCCACACACCTGCTCTCTTGATGGGTCCTCAGCTGCCCTAGTGCCTGCCCCTCCCCCAGCTGCATCACACCAGCTGTAACCACCCTGGTCCCACCCTCCCCAGATGGGCACCCCGTGGGCACTCAGACTGATGGTCCCACACCCAGCAAACACCAGGGACCGCAGACTGGGCAGTGCGGTGAGAGGTTCCATCAGCCCAGGCCCCGACCCCGGGTCAGGGATGTCTCCAGAATTATGTTCTTCACTGGGCTGAGGCTGCTTCCTGCTCCACTGCCCTTTGGAGTTCTATTCCTAACGAACCACAGTCTTGGAGGCAGCTGCAGTGTCAGGGGAATAAACCCAGATATCAGGGAGACCTGGGTTCGAATCCCTGCTCCACCTCTTAGTGGTGTGGGACCTTGAACAAGCAAATCACTTCACTTCTTAGAGCCTCAGTTTCCCCATCTGTAAAATGAGAGTTACAACGCCTGTCTCTAGGGTCGCTGTGGGATTTAAATGGAATGAAGTGCTCAGCACAGTGTCTGGTCTACAAGTGGCCCAAGAGAAATGAGGGTTTCTTTCCTTCCTGTTCTCAGTGACTCTTCCAGAAAGAAGGAAGAGGGAGGGGACTGAAGGGTAGAGAACGCTACAGAGAAAGAGGATCCACAGGGTCTGAGTGACACACACTCTGGGTGCAGACCCCCAGGACAGAAACCCAGCTCTGACACTTTCCAGTCATGTGACCTTGATTTCCTCATCTGTGCCATGGGGATGCCACAGCATCTGCCTCCTGGGGCTGCTGTAGGGAGGAACTGCGATGGTGCACACAGTAAGTGCTCAGCATTAGCTGCCACTATCATGTTGCTGCTGTTTAGCCCGGAAACACGTGTTTCCCTCTTGTGTTTCCTCCGGCCAGTTAGAGCATCTCTTCCCAGTTTCCAATGGGGTGCATGAGGCTCTGAGAGGGGAAGCGTCTGGCTAGTGGCGCAGGACCGGCTCGGGCTGTCTGGCCCACCCCCGCCTCCAGCAGCCCCGCATACCCACGGCGCAGATCTCGATGCTGATGGTGAAGATGGAGTGGGAGCGCGACGAGTCCTTGTTCATCAGCGTGTAGCCCACCGAGCGGTTCTTCCAGCCCGTCTCCATGATGCGCTCACACTGGGCCACGCTGTGCACCGTGTGCATGGACAGCCCCTTCACGTATACGCCCTTCTCCGGGTGCTCCTTCAGCTGTGGGCACGACGGACAGGTCACAGCCTGCTAGGGGTGGGGCTGGGGATCCCTAGGGAATACGAGAGAAGGGTCCGATCCAGGCCCCCTTGCCCTCCTGCAGTGCAGGCTGGCACCTCAGATACCCTGCAACGGGGAGGGAGTTCACTCCAGGTGCAGCCAGCCTCAAGCTTACCCCTGCTTCTTGCTTGTTGTGGGACCTTTGGTTAATGACTTAACCTGAGTCAGTGACTTAACCTGAGCCTCAGTTTCCACTTCTGTGAAATGGGTATGAGAGACCTATCTCAGAGGGATATGGTGACGATTCAGTAAAATAAGGCACATACAAGCCTTAGCACAGTGTCTGGCACATGAAAAGTACCAGCTGCTGTCCATGATGTTGTTGCTGGTACTATTATTATGAAGGTGGTTTTCAGTCTGCCAGCTTCGGCTCCCTGGACTGACCTTGTAGTCAGCCAAGGGCTCTGAGTGCTGTCCCCTTCAGCCTGTCTTTATGGCTCCTGATCACCTCTTTGCCATCACTCCAGGGCAACAGGAATGTTCCCAGAGCCTTGGACCATGGTAGGTAAATGGCCAGTTGCTGCCCAGAACTCCCCTTGGCTCACAGCTCAAATAGCCCGCAGCCCTCAGTGCAACGGCAGTCAGTAGATTAATTTATCTAATTGCTCCCTGCTCACTTTCCAGGCAGCCAAGTTGTTTTGTCGCTGACACAGAGCTGTGAAATGCAATATTTTTCAAGTGTGAGAGGAAATAAAACCACTCTGGTGAGAGCAGAATTAACTAGGACAAAAGGCATTTGTCTGCCAAATGGCCCTGCTGGCTGGAGCCACAGAAGCTCCAATGCTTTGCTCCGGGCACGTTCAGGAGTCCCAGCCCCCCGCTGTGCAGGGGGAGGCAAGCCCAGGCTGGCCCTATCTGCTAAAGGGTGAAGTGGGGAAACAGCCAGACCCAGCCGAAGGAAGGGCTGAGTTTAATGGAACAGATAAGCAACCGAGGCACAGAAAGGTTAAAAGACTTGTGGAAGGTCACACAGCTATTAATGGGGTAACAGACAACAGAAGGCTCCAGAGGCAAGGCATGGGGAGAGCTGGAGCACCCTGCAGTAACTGAAGCTTGAAATGACAAAGGGCTGACCTTGACCTAGGAGGTAGCTGTGAGGATGGAGAACAAAGGACCAAAGCAGGAGCCCTGGGGTGCCATGTGCCCGGAGATCAGCCACCCTCCAGAACCTAGAACCCTGCCTGGCTCCTAGGAGGCCCAGGTGGGTGAATTGTTGCTCCCAGTTTCAGAAAGAATCTGTTCAGTCAGTTTACTGAGGCAGGCAGACTCGGGCTGGAAACCTGGTTCTGTCACTTGCTTGTTGGGAAAGTCAATTTGCCTCTCTAGGTCTCAGTTTCCTTTTCTGTAAAATGGGGATAATAAATCCTGTTTCTGCAATACTACTATGAGAATGAAAAAGAGAACGGGTCTAAAAGAAACACTCTGCAGGTACTCAGTGGGAGCTCAGTGAACTCAGGTCGTAAGGAGGACGGGGACGCTTGGGCCTGAGCAACCTCAGGAGACCGTCACCGCAGGGGTCTCCCACCACTCTACGTTTAGGCCCAGGAGGGCTTGCTGAGCCCTGTCTCCTGATGCCCCCAGGGTCCCTCCCTGGCACTGAGTGAAGGCCACCAGCTGTGCACTGCCTTCCACATAACTGCTCATCTTGGCTGCAGGGCCAGAGCCGGGTCACCATGGCAACCAGCTGGGATGCAGCGAGGATGGAAGGGCCAAGGGCAGAGGCGTGTCCAGAGCCCAGGTCCGTGGAGAAGGGTGTGGGCCCTCGACACTCTGCTCAGACATAGGGTGGGCAGAACCTGCTGGAGAAGCCCTCTGGGCCCCCCCCCACGACACGATACTGCTGGCCTTAGCTGATCGAATCACCTCTAATTACAAAAATTATCAGGCCCTGTGTGAAGCACAGGTTAAGAGCGTGTGCTGTGGAGAGTGGCCCCTGGATTCAAGCCCCGTCTCCACCCTACTGACTGTGCCCATGGGCTGGTGTACTCAGGCACGTTGAGCCTCGGTTTCCTCATCTGTTATAAAGGATAAGAATACCACCTCCTCCTAAGGCTGTGGGAAGGTTTACGTGAGAGCCATCTGCCCATCATCCACACCCACGAGGGAGCGTGTCAGAAACCCGTGCCCCCGTGGGGTGTGTTTCTCGGAGCAGTCCCCAAGGCAGGCTGGTTCCCCAAGCCTGAGACCCGGGCGCAGCTGCAGCGAATGCAGTTGGCTGCCAGCCTGTGGCCCCTGGGTAACCAAGGCCTTTCTAGGGTCCAGCGAAGTGAGAAAAGGGAGGCCCCTGCTGCTGCCCCAGTACGGGTTGGCAGAAGTTTGGCCAGCGGGCAGGAGGCCCTAACCCCGCAGGCTGGCCTTTTGGGCTGACACGTGGGAGCAACACCCTGTGCCCCCTCCACTCCCCACCTCCCTGTCTGGGGGCTGAGCCATGACTCAGCTACACCTGGAGAGGGAAGACAGTAGAAAAACTCCAGGGGGGCGGCTGGAGCTCCTGCACAGAAAGGGCAAAGCACTGCTGTTTGTGCCAGAGCCAGCTGGAGGAGGAGGCCCAGGGTGCAGCCAGGTCAGCATGGAGATGGGACGGGGGGAGCTCACACCCACACGGCCTGGTGCCTGGCACCCACAGGGTCTTCCCAGGAATGAATGAATCAACTGATGAATGTCCCTCCCTTGGAACTGGAATTACTGGCTTCTTATTGCCCCAAGGGGTTCCCATATTGCTGACCCTGAAAATACTGGGAGGAAAGCTTTTGAGCACTCAGGCCTCACAAGAGTTCCGGTATTAACTCTAGTAATCTACTGTGCGACCTTGGCCAAGTCACTCCCCTCCTTAGGCCTCAGTTTCCTCATCCGTACCAAGGGGTTGGACTAGAAGTTTTCTAAGGGTCTTTCTGGCTCAAATATTTAAGGATTTTTCCAGCTGTCCCCTGGGGCCTGATTGGTTTGGTTTGGTTTGGCCCTAAAGTAGTTGCCTGTCAGAGAGGAACTCACGGATCCCTCAAATGAACCCAGGGCAAGTAGAGAAATTCCAGGTTGCTTCCAATGTCCCAAACAACTCTAGAGGGCACTGCAGGGCAGGAGGATTGGAGGCGTCATCAGGAGTCCCCTGTTGTGGCTCTGCCCGCCCCCCCCCATGGCTGTCATAGGGCGTGCCATGGGGAGACGTAAACAGTTCTGGTCATAAAAAAATGTCCAACCTGACTCTGTGGCTTCCTATCCCAGTCGCCTCAGGAAGCCACCTCCTCTTTCCAAGCCTAGTTTCCTCATCTGTAAAACAGGGCTCTCCACAGCAACCTGGGGGCTAATGCTCATTCATGACGATACTTCCCCTCCCTGGGCATTCTGATTCTGAAGGCGGTGGGCCGCCCCCCAATGCTAGATGTGTGCCTCTTGGGCGTCCATTGGTTGCTGGTCAGACAAGAGTTGGAGGGGAGGGGGACAGCCCGCCAGCATTCTGGCCACAGGTCTGGGTCAGCGTCCCCCACAGGCCTCTTCTCCTTGGACCAGACCAGGCCCGCCCAGCACTTAAAGAGCCCCCGACAGGAAACGTAACCAGGGCCTCTTACTAAGGTGAAGGCTGAAGGGTCCCAGACCTGAGTCCAGCCTGGCCACCAACTGGCTGTCTCTTGACCTCTCTGGGCTCCCCAAAGGGTCAGCCTAGTTCTGCCTGTCTTGTTAGAGCCCCCAAACATCTAAGTCTGACACCCTTTCCTTCTGAGTCTAGACTTTAGGAGACTAAGGACAATTTATGAAACGTGGGCAGAACCAGCACCAACCTTTTCTGTCGTGAGCTACCATCTGATCTTGACCGCCTCTCCGGGAACTCCACTTTGCAACCCCCCATCATATTCTCTATCCTTTCTCTGAACCCCAGTGGCATGAAATGGCTCACACACTGCACACCTGCCAGGTGTCGGCACCTGCTAAGCAGCTCTCCCTCATTATCCTCTTCAGTGTTCAAAAAAAACTTATGAGGTCAGAAGCTCATAACACGGTCCCAGAAGCTGAGCCCCGCAGCAGCAGTAAAATGGAATGATTAAGATCCAGGACCTTAGGCGCTGGCTGGTTGGCTCAGGTGGTTAGAATGAGGTGTTACAACACCAAAGTCAAGGGTTTGGTCGCTGTCCTGGCCAGCTGCCAAAAAAAAATAATAATAATAATCCAGGACCTTGACGTCAGACAGACCTAGGTTTGGCCACTTCCTACTGTGTAAAACTCAGACAAGTTAATTAACCTCTCTAAACCTCCTTCCCACGTTGGTAAATTGGAGATAATAATATCTATAAGGTTACTGGATATTAAATTGGATAATATGCCTAAAGCAGCCAGTAAATAGTAAGTACTTAATTAATGATAATCATTATTACCTTCTTTTTAGCCTCAAGGGCTCTCAGAGATTCTCAAAATAATTTTTTAGAAGTGGAACCCTTTTTTCAAATGAAATCTATCACAAAACTCCATCCCTTTCTTTTTTTTTTTTTTTTTTCCTTTTTGTCTTTTTTCGTGACCGGCAACGGATCGCAACCCTCAGTGTCGCGCCCGTACTGGACCGGGACCAGCAATGGGATCGCAACCCTCGGTGTTGCACCCACACCTCGCTCAGCCAGTGAGCGGCCGGTCTGTATGTGGGATCCGAACCCTCGGCGGGAGCGCCGCCACACTCCCAAGCGGCGCACTGTAGCAGTGCGCCACTGGGCCGGCCCCAAAACTCCATGCCTTTCAACAGATATAGGTGCCATTGCCCAGTGTGAGGTCCAGGCCTCCCTCACGTGCTGGCAGGAGGCTCATTAACCCCACCCCTGCATCATGGACTCTGATTGAGGATACTCCAAAATTCAAGTTCAAAAGTCCCCACTCAGCCGGTCCGTCACGCACTCGGGAGAGTGGGGCTCTTGGGAGTGCAGCAGCACTCCCGCCACGGGTTCGGATCCTATATAGGGATGGCCGGTGCACTCACTGGCTGAGCGCAGTGCGGACGACACCAAGCCAAGAGTTGTGATCCCCTTACCAGTCACACAAAAAGACAAAAAAAAAAAAGTCCCCACTCTAGTCTGAACAGTGCCTGTGCCCTCAGGACACCTTCTCCGTATTTCTAAGGGAGCACACCGGATGCCAACTTCCCCCGACCACTGCCCCTGCCCGCACCCCATCTGCCCCCACCTCCAGCTTCTGCTTGGTGTCAGCCCCCAGCAGGTCACGGACATCTTCATTGTAGATCTCCAGGTAGGAGGCCCGGACCAGGAACTTGGTGTTCTCTGCACACTGCATGGCGTGAACAGAAAGAACAGAGGCATCTGAGCACCAGGCTACCTGTGGCCAGGCCTGACCCTGAGCCCTCTGCAGCCAGGACATCACGGGAGGAGAGAGCATGTCAGGCTGAGAGGAAACCCCAACCCCACCTTGCCCTGCCTGCCCTCCTGCCAAGCTCTCCACTCCTCTCCGGCTTGGTGGACCCCTGGGCCTCTCTGAGTTGCATAATTCTCAGATTGCTATTTGCTTGTCTAACGCTCTGTCCACAAGCTCATGGGAGAGGAAACTGAGGCCTCCCCATTGTTTGGGTAGAAAAACTGAGGCCACAAGGAAGGCCTGGACCAAGCACTGGCTCTGGGCTGATCCCTGGCAGCTCTCCTAGCCCCTAGATGTTCCTGTGACCCACCACAAGGAGCTCTGCTGACCAGGGTCACAGTCCCCACTCTGCCATTTCCCGGACACAGGACTCTCTGCACGTTGCCATGAATGGTCGCCAGGGCAATTCTCATGGGCCGCCTGGACACTGAGACTTATTCAGAGCCCAGTCTTGACCTGGCCCATAAGGGCTCTAAGCTCCAGCCTCCCTATCTTGAAAATGGGAATATAAGTTACCACCTGGGTTACTGGGGGTTTGGTGACATAATTATACAAAGGGCTTCGCACAAGGCTTGATCCGTAGTTACTGCTCAATAAAAAGGGAAGCTATGATGGTGACAACCACATCTCTCCCCTGTGCTTGGGGTCATCATATCCACATGAAATGTAAATGAAATGTTAAAATCCGAAAACGGCAGGAGAAAAAGATGGAATGGGTAGAGAGAGTTTTTAGTCTTAAGTCCTTTTCCCACACCTTTTCAGAAACCAGAGCCTGCCTCGCCTCTGCTGCCCAGTGCCAAGTCAAGACCAGGCTCTGATCGCGTCCTTGGGTCCATGCAGCAGGTCTGGAGTGCCCTGGCGACCATTTGTGCCACCAGCCTTGCCCCTCCCCTCCACAAAGCCCATACCTGGACGCTCTCAAAAATGTGCTCGAAGGCCCTGGGGATGATGCCTCTCTGGGAGGAGGGCTCTCGCAGGCCCTGCATGGTGAAGGACTTCCCACTGCCCGTCTGGCCGTAGGCAAAGATGGTGCCATTGTAGCCCTCAGTGACACCCTGCATGGGAGGAAGCCAAAGCCAAAACCTGCTGCCCAGCTGCTCCTAACCACAGAGGGGGATGGGACTCTGCATGCTTGCACGCCTCCCTGGGTCTCCAGTGAGGTGGCACTAGGCTGGGGGGAGGGAGCAGAGAGATGACAAGGCATGGCTCTGTCCTCAAGGCAAGAGCTGGTGCCATGGAGCCTGGCTACCTGGGTTCAAATCCCATCTCCACCTTTTTCTGACAGTGTGCCTCAGGCTGGTCTTACTCAGGCACATCAAGCCTGTTTCCTCACCTGTAATAAAAGATACAAGGAGCACCTCCTGCGAAGGCTGTTGCCAGGGTTACAAGAGAATTATTTCATGCATCAGCACAGGGAGTGCTGGCATCCAGAGGTGCTCACTAGGTGTCTGGAAGGTGGGAGGCTGACACATCCGAGTGGCCTCATTCCAGGCAGTGGAGGTGTCAGTAAGGACAGAAGTTCAGGCAACAGGCAAGGAGAGGGTGTGCACGCAAGGGAAAACAGGACAGAGTGGGAGAACTAGGCGGAGCTTCTGGGGAGCAAAAATTGGGTAGAACTGGGGAAGCTGATAGGTGGTTGGATTTTGACAGGGGACAGCAAGAGGAAGGCAGTCTAGGTAGGCGACAGCTTGAGCAGAGACATGGAGGTGAGGCGTTGACAGCAGGGGAGGTTGGGGCAAGGGGGTGGAAGATGAGGCTGGGAAGGAAGACAGGAGCAAACCAGGTGCCATCTGCAAACTCATTCTTCACTCACTGATGCATTTATTCTTCCCATAGGCACCACTGTCTTCTCTGTGCCTGGCACTGTGCTCTGGCTGGGGACAGAGCAGTGAACAAGGTGGACACAGCCCCTGCTCTCACAGACTTCATGATGTCAAGAATTCTAGAACTCAGTATGGGGCAGGGGTGGGTCCTGCGTCATCAGAAGGTGAGCCCAGAGAACTGCTCCCAGGGCCCAAGGGCCCCATGGCACCTACATCCGGTTGCACTGCAAAGACCCATGCAGTAGACCAAAACAGGGCTGGGCATCCCCAGGATCTGCTGGTGAGGGAAGGCTGGAAGTCGCCACTCACAGCTCCTGGAAAGAGCAAGGCCTCATTTTTATAGGGCAGAAATGAATGAGCACCTCTCCTTTGTCCAAGAACACCATGACCACTGTGCAGGTTCCTGCAGCTCATCAGAGGGCAGTGGGCTCCCATGTGCACCGGCCCCCTGAAGTGGGGACAGTAGTGGCAGAGAGATTACCCAACCAGGACCCAAGGCGGGGCTTCCCAAACCCATGTGTGGGGAGAGCAGGGAGCATGAGAAGCCCCAGGAACAACATGCAGAAGCAGCCCTGGGAGCGTGTGTTGCCTGAGCGTGGGGAAGGGATTCTCTGTGAAGATCCCGACAGCTGCGCTGCACGATGCATGAGCCACGGCGGCAGCCACACTAGCCGCGTGCCCAGCGAGACTGAGGAACTGCATTTACTGTATTTTAATTAATTCAAATTCAAAATCTAAAGCAGTATAAAATATTTGCCCATTAAACACAACTTTATTTTTTGTGTTTCATTTTAAGCATTGAAACTTCAGCATCCAAATTGAGATGTGCTATCAGCGTAAAATACATACCAGTTTTCAAAGACTTAGTATGAAGAATATAAAATATCTCACTAATAGTTTTCATATAATGATCATAATACCTATTTTTATATTTTAGTGAAATGGTAATCTTTTGGATATATTAGGTTAAGTAAAATATATTATGAAAATTATTATTTTTTACTTTTTCCTTTGATGACTTAAACTGTGACTACTAGAAAAATTTAAGTTACGTATGTGGCTCACGTTGTATTTGTATTGGGAAGCACTGCCATAGAGCTGTCATCCAATGTGGTAGCCATGAGCCACACGTGGTTACTTAAATTCAATTTGCCGCACATGGCTAGTAGGTACCTAATCGGACAGCACAGATACAGAACATTTCTATCATCACAGAAAGTTCTATAGAATACTACTGCTCTGCAGTTAAGTAGAAAGCCATTTTACATGCATTTCTAAGGCAAAACAAAGGCTTCAGGAAAGTGTCACATGTCAATCGAGTCCTCCAGATCCCCAAAGGACAAGCACACATGGAGCAGGTCCTAAATGCTCACCATTCTGTGCCTCCACCCTGGGTTCTGCCATGTCCACCTGTGCTATTATTTATCTCCAGGTCTCAGCTTAGACCTCACCTCTTCCAGAGTCCTCCCTGCCCTCCCCTCCAGCCTACCCTATGCTGCCAAAGCCTCCTGGGCATCCCCTACTCATCACCCCAGATAGTAACTATTAGTTTAGCTGCTCTTCTGCCTGACCACAAGCTTGCTGAGGGCTGAGTCCGTGTCTCCTTTACCATGGTGCTCTTCATGCCAAGGATGGGGCCTGGTATGGGGATGCTATTTAGTCATTTAGTTAGCTGAATGAATGAATGAATGAGTGAATGAATGAATGAATGTATGTTATGTCGACTCTGAGGCTCTGTGGAATGTCCAGAGGCAGCTGTCTAACAGAGAACCCCAAGTACCTGCAAAATTCAGGAGTGAAGGGAGAGTGAAGGAGAGATTTGATAGGGTTGTCACTATGTCCTTAATGTCTCCCTCTCTGGGCTGGGGCTTCCTAGGGACCTGATAAAGGAGCCTTGCTCAGGGGATTACTTCCAGGATGAGGAAGAGACCAAGACCTCACCCATGAGCAAGGCAGGAACCCTGCAGGAGGCAAAGCCAAGAACACCATCTTCAAGTTTCCCAGGGGCCAACCCTAGATAGAGGGAGCGGAGGTGCTCTGGGAGCCCCGGGGACAGAGCCAGAGCAGGTCACTCAAGGCTTCAGGGAGGCCAGCTGGGATTCACTGTGCAGAATTGTCTTCTACAAACCAAGAAACAAAGGTAGAACGAGGTGCTTTGGGAAGAGTGAAGTCCTATCAGTGGAGACCTGCAAGCAAGGCTGGTCCTCCATGTGGTGCACATTCAAGGACATGACAGGGGAGAAGGGTTGGAGCAGATGACCCCTGGGGTCCTTTCCCAGCCTGGGAGTGAGGCAGGACAACCTGGCTATCCCCAGAACCTAGGGCCATTCCCTGGGGAGAGCTGCCCCTGGTCCCCTGGACATCGTCTCTGGTCAGGTGCTGACCATTGGGAAGCTCTGGGCTTCAGAGCTCATCAGCTCTCTCAAGGGTTTTGACCAACTCTTGGCAGAAGAGATGGGGTAGCCAAAGGAGGTGTTCTCGGGGATGTTAATTGGCCTGTCAGCCAGAATAGAAAGGCCCCATGGTGGAACATGTTTCAGAAATTCTAGGTTAAATAAGCCAAACTGGTTTTCTCGCTGCAGGATTTCTCAGAGCCTCAGATACCCTAACAGGTCCTGTGAAGCCTGGAGCAAGGGAGGGCGCCCACGGTTTTGCCCAGACCTCCTTTTCTTCATGAAACAACCCATGACATCGCTGAACAGTGGGGAGATGCTGGTGGAGAGCAAAGAGCCCTAGCCAGGAGAGAGGAGGCGTAGGCCCAGCCCCACCTCTGCCAGAACTCGCTGTGGGGGCCCGGGCACGTTTCTTCCTTCAGGGCCTCAGTCTCCCCATGTGGGAAATGTGAGTGCCTTCCCTGTTACGAAGCACAGATGAGCTCTCTAGTGTGAGCAAAGCCTGTAAAGCGAGACACCGTTGTTGTCGCCTCCCTGTTGCTCAAACACTGAGAAGGAAGGTGTGAGACCAAAGCTACAGGTCTCCATTCCTCCAAGACAAAGGCCAAGCCAGCGGCCTTCTCTGCAGAAGCAGGGGACCAGCGAGATCTTTCCCCCACTACGTACGGAGTAGGCCTGCTCCAGCCAGCACCCCTCAGAAAGGCCAAGGGAGGATGAAGGTGAGCTGGGGGAGAGGGCTGGAAGGGGGAGCAGGCAGAGACCATGGCCTGGGGCGGGGGTGGGGAGGTGGGAGAAGGGGGAGGAGGGGACGGAGGGGATGGAGGGGACTGGAGCTCTTGGGAGGGAAGTGGCCGCAGCCTTTAGGGTCCTCAGATGAGGGAGGTGGGGAGGGGGCTGGGGTTCTTGTGCAAAGGGGGCTGGGGGGGGGCCGGTTTGAGGACCAGCTTCGGCGTCGGGGACAGTAGAGACCTGGATGTGACACTTTGGGCTGGTTCCAGCTGCCTCCTGCCTGGACAGAAGCCTGCAGACCAACCTGCCGCTGTCCCCCTGCGCCCCTCCAGAAGGGCCTGCCCGCCCGGTCCCCTGGGCCCCTGCCCTGCGGGTCTCGGGGCGCCCTCACCTCCACCAGCGGGTAGGCGATCTCGTTGTAGATCTGCTCGGTGACGTGGTCCATGCAGTAGGCGCCGTCGAAGGTGAACTGCTTGGGGGGCTCGTCGGGGGCGCCGGGGTTCCGGATGAAGCACCAGCCGCGCGCGCCGTCCACCGCCACCACGGGCCGGCAGTTCAGCTCCCGCTCCCGCCGGCTCATGGGGCGGCAGCGCACCACCACCTTCACCGACTCCGAGGCCATGGCGCCGCGCCCGGGGCACGCGATGGGACTGC
>NW_007726253.1:574169-587865 GCF_000696425.1 Galeopterus variegatus
GCACGCACGCGGCCGCGGCGTTCGCCGTTGCTGGGCAACGCCCGTGGCGTCACAGGGGCGGCTCCGGCGGACGTCCGCGCGTTCCGGGCACCCGGCCAGGGAGATCCCCGCGCTGGAGGCTGGCGCGCGTGGGCGGCCTCCGGGGAGCCCCGGAACCGGCTTTGCTCCGTGCCAGGAGCGTTCACGTGCGATAGCTTTCCTAGTCCTCACAGCCGCCGTTCAGAGAGGTTAAGCAACCTGCCCGAGGTCTCACAGCTAAGAAGGGGTGCTCGGGCTCCACTCCACCTCCGAGCTAGAGAGACCCAACGGGCGGAAGAGGGAGCGTACTCAAGGGTTGGAGACGTACGGAGAAAGGCGACAAGGACCTTGCTGTCTCCTTTATCGACATCCTGTATTGACCCAAGGGAAGGCTGCCCAGAGCCCACAGTCGCCTGCACAGAGTGAAGCTTCCTCTGATGCCATCCACGTTTTTAAAGATTTTGAAACAAAACCTTTAGGAGCCAAAGTCTTTTGGCTGGAGAGACCGTCTGGCCTATCCCTACAGGCTCAGCACAAGTCCTCCCAGCCAGAAGAGCGGCTCGGTGACGCCTCCTCTAGACGCCCCTTTGCACAGAAACTGTCGGCTAAATGCCAGGTACTGTGACAGATGCTGGGGAGACAGCCCTCCTGGAGCCCATAGTCTAGCAGGGGAGACTGACACTGGAAACAAAAGTACCACAAACAAAACCTTGTAAATGAAAGATTAGTCACAGTATAAAGAGCCAGTTCTATAGAACACCTAAAAGAGGAACCTCACTCAACCCAAGGGGTCATGACCTGCCTCCTGAGACTGAAGCTGACATATGATGGTTGAGGAGTTAACCAGATGGAGGGAGGGGAGGAGGACAAGGAAATCTGTCCAGGCTGTGCAAAGGCCGTGGCATGCTGAAGGAGCAGAAAGCAAGCCCGAGTTGCCAGAGCATGAGGATTTGAGTCTTTTTCCTATAGGAAATATCCACTGAGGATTTAAAGCAGGAGAGGGACATGATTTGATTAAATCAACCCACCCCATTCCTTGCGCCCTTGAGGGCAGGACATTCTGAACCCTTGAGGACAGGACTTCTGTCTGGCTCACCGTTTAGCACCAACTGAAGGTATTTGTCTGGCAAACAAAAACAAAACAGGTAATCTGGATAAAAATCTTCCCTTTCAAAGGAAAAGTCTGTACTAGACAATCTGAAGAAATGCATTTTATTTGTTTCAAGTCCACACAGAAAGGAGAGCTGGGCTACCCAGGTGGTGCTGGTTGGAACAAAGAGAAAACTGTGGCCTATAAGACATTAAAGAGTCTGCACACACGGGCCAAAAACCTTGCCCCATTCATAACACATGATCAACAGAGCTGTTTGGAGGAATGTTAGAGTGGCTGGGGAAGGCTGGTCCCTCCAGTGTGCAGGACATTCCCCTGATACCTTATTCATGCAGACAATTCACACAACAAAACCCATCCTTTGTAGAGGTCAGCCTTGGTCCAAGCCTGGGCCAATTACCCAGTCTCCTGAAATGCATGTCTCTGTAATCCTAGTCACAGGATAGCACTAATCCCTCTCCTTGCCAGGGGAATGTGAGACTGGTGCCTCCCACCAGAGACCAGGGCTTTGTCCAGGAAGGGGATGGTTCCAGCAGATGGCTGTAAAATGGACCCCAGCTTCCCATTCACGTTCAGTGTAAAATCAGTGTTGTGTTTGCAGTGAAAAGAGTCCCCAAAGGACAGCTTCTCGCTATCCCTTACAATCAGACATCTCACTTGCAAGAAAGTGACAAGATCGTTAGGCCAGATCACGTGCTGAGTTGGGGCTGGAAGCTGGGAACAGCAGGCCTGAGCCTGGGGTAGGCTGCTTGTCAATCTCCGACTGTGCCTCCCTTCTTCCTATTGTTGAGGCTGCCCTCCTCTTTCCAGGAGTCAGAAATCTGTTACTTTTGGGCCGGCCCGTGGCTCACTCGGGAGAGTGCGGTGCTGATGGCACCAAGGCCCCGGGTTCGGATCCCATATAGGGATGGCTGGTTTGCTCACTGGCTGAGCGTGGTGCTGACAACACCAAGTCAAGGGTTAAGATCCCCTTACCGGTCATCTTTTTAAAAAAAAAGAAAGAAAGAAAAGAAATCTGTTACTTTCAAGGCACTGAACAGTTGCATCCCACTCCCAGATGGAGGAGAGGGCAGCCCCAGACTCACGACTAGGTCCCTGCCTCAGAAACATTAGTTCATCCAAAATGAACTTGTTCCATAACTCGATTCAGTAGATGCATATTTGTCCATCAAGTTTACTTACAAAGGGGATACTTGGGTTTGTCAGCAGGGCCATTGCTTTAGACTAGAATCGTTTCCCTGGATCTCCCACTGCCCACTGAGGCCAAGCTCCCACTGGCTGGGCCCCCACGAGTTCTACCTTGCATGGCTGTGCTCTGACTCCATCCCCAACGGGGCTGGCTTGGCAAGATGTGGTAGCCCCTGACGACCATGGTCAGTGCCAAGTTATGGGAAATGCCAGCATCAGGCAGCTTCCCAAAATGGCCACCAAACTGACCGCGGTCTGCAGGGTGAGTTGGGCAGGGCTCTGGTCATCTCTCTAAGCCTGTGGTTCACTCCTGGCCCCTCCCAGTAGAATGGCTAAAAGAACTGAGCACTGGGGTGTGGGGGACAGGATGACACGGGGGCATCCCTTCTGAGAAAGCAGGGATCACAACCCTGTGGTTCTAGGCGGAGACTACCCAGCCTTCCCAGGCAATACACTGGGATTCTTTGCCCCACCTGCTGGGTCCACGTCCCTTCCTGCACACTGGTATCCACCCTTGCGTGGGCTTTGGCTGGCACGACTCTTAGTCCATCTGCCCTTTCTGTACCTTCCTAAGCTCCCACTCCCCAGAACTCAAGGGAAGACTCCTTCACCTCAGATGCATGAGAAACAGGCCACATCCTGTCAGTCAACCTGGGTGTAGCTGGGCCCAGTCTCCCAGCCGACAAGCGCCAGTCACCTCTGCTTTCTCACAGAGAGGGGGGCACACCCCCTATCTTGGCCCAAAGTGAGCACTCACTCCTGCCTCCCCAAACTGGTTTCCTCTGTCAGGAGCTCTCTGGAGACTCCCAGCTAGGGCCCCAAGGCCTGGCTTCCTTAGGAGAGGGCTGCACCTCCATCATGAACAAACCTCCCCAACCACCTCGGAAAGCTCCCATCCTGGGAATGAAGTGGAAGCCTGGAAATGACAAGCAACCAAAGTCACCCAGCAAGTTACTGGAAGCCTGAATCTTTGCCTGCCCCTCCTGGAATCTCAGTGGCCTACATGTCCTGTGAGAAGCCACTGGCAATCTCCAATCTCAGGGCTCCCCTCCCACAGACAGTGAAGCAATGGAAGACTGGTCCAAGGGCAGTGACTGGATGGAACTGGTGACCAGCAGGGTGTATGAAGGGCAGAGCAGCCGCTGAGGCCCAGGAGCCAGGACAAGACCAGGCCTGTGGGTGTGGGGCCTGGCCTCCTAGCCCAGGCCTTGAAGTTCTGCTTCTGACTTGGCATGGCTGAGGGGCCGCAGAGTCCGGGGCAGCCTGCCTTCGGGCCCACGGTCTTGCTCCTCGTAGGCAGGGTTCAAGCGGCCCATGTCGAGGGGGCAGAAGAGGCTGCGCTCGGTGCCAGCATGGTTCTCTACCAGGGCCTCCAGGCTGGGGAACTCTGCCGGCAGGTGCTAGGGGAGGCAGAGGCTTCAGCTCCAGTCCCCATCCCCCTGGCACATGCCAGACACCAGACACCCCTTTCCACAGCAGTCTGTCCATTTTAGAGAGCAGGAAATAGAGTTCAGAGAGGTCACGTGCTGTTACACAGAGCTGATGACCATTTCCTCTCTCTGTCTTCCCAGCCTGGGCAGGACTGAGGCGTTCAGCTCAGGAGTAAGGGCGCACATGTGAAAAGCCTCACCACCCCATCCCAGTCCCTGGAAACTCATGGGCAGGACAAGACTCCAGACCATACACTCAGAGGCTGTGTGAGCTCAGGCCAGCCCCTGCCCTCTCTGGGTTAAATTTCCTCCTCTGCTAGGGGTGGGAAAGCAAGGCTTTTAAAAGCTAGGATCCCTGTAGAAATGTGAGGTGTGACCACCCCAAGACTCTACTACAGGTACCCTCTGAAAGCCCTCTCTGGAAAGGGGGACCCTTGGTCACCAGGAACCTTGTCCTTCTAGAGCCTTTAGGCCAGGGTGCAGCCAGCAGAGAAAAGCAGAGGCGAGGCCAACAGGGCCAACGAGCAAGGAGTGGGGCAGTGGAGGAGGGATTGAGAGTAGGACAAGGGGCGGGGCCAGGGACAATGAGGGACCGAGATGAGGGTGAGGCCAGCTCAGGACTTCGGAAAGGGACAGGGCCGGCGGCGGGGCGGGGCCAGGGACTCAGGCCGTGGGCACTCACCTCCAGGCAGTAGCGGCCCAGGTGGGTCCGGAAGACCTGGTGGGGCACCACGCCGCAGGGCGTCCGCACTGACAGGCACCACTGGCCGCTGGCGCCCGGCTCGGGCCACAGCAGGAAGGCCCCGAGCACATCTCTCCGCAGCAGGGTGAGGGCACAGGGCCTAGGGGCACAAAAGGGACAGGCTGAAGGCAGGACCCCTAGTCTGGACCCTCCTCAGGTTGCTTTGGATTTACGGTCCAGCCTGAGGATTAAATGCCCTTAAAAACACAGTGCCTGGCCTGGAGTAGCCGCTCAAAGGAAGCTTTCAGAAGCTTAAAAGGTTTCCAAGGGGTCCTTAATTGCTAACAGTTTTAAGACCCCGTCAGGAGAGAGGTTTAAAGAGCTGTTAGGGAGCTCTAGCCCTGTGCCAGGCCAGGTGCTGAGGGCTTTACCTGAATGACCCCACTGATCACCTCCACGGCCTGGGATGAAGATCTTTTCATTATCCCCATTTTACATTTGAGAAAACTGAGGCCCAGGGTGGTGAAGGCCCAGGCCTGAGGTCACCGAGGCTGGGAGTGGTCTGCCCACACACAGGAGTGTGCTCATGTCAGGGCCCTGGGGAAGCCCAAAGCCCATTTCCCTGCCCGCCCCAAGGGACTGGGCATCGGGCCAGGCCCCTCCTACCTGGAGATGCCAGCAAAGGCCCAGATGTTCTCCGTCAGGCTGCCCTCACTCTCCACCAGGCACAAGGGGCCACCAGGGCCCCAAGGCCAGGCCTCCCATGCCGCGGGAACTATGGAGACCATCCAGGAGTCAGAGGAGTGGCTAAACCTGCCCATGCCCAGCCAGCCCTGCTGCCACAGGCCCCATCAACCCCAGGTTTGTCTCCTTACCAAGCTTCCCCTCCTCGCCCAATAGGCCCACACCCAGACCCCAACAGACACATTTGCACAGCACCCCCAGTCACAGCCAGCCACTCACCAGTGAAAGTCCACACAAAGCTATGTGGTCACCTATGCAAGCCCTCAGGCACACACCTGGATGCACTCATGCCCACAGACACAGATGCATACACACTCATGCCCAGGCACCTACTCGGAGCAGTTGCCACAGCCCTGCAGGAACATACACTCATGCCCACCCTCTCTGACTGCACAGGTACACACAGGCATGTGCCCCAGGTGCACACAGGCAGTCATGCTCCTACAACTCACAGGCCTCCCGAGCCAACAGCTGCAGCTGAGTCTCATAGGTGCAGCCTCGGTAGGCCCCCGAACGGATCACCTTGCTGCGAATGGCCTTCTTGCGCACCAGTGTGGGCGAGCAGTAGGGATTGCCCAGGCGAGCACCACGGGCGCCCCCACGGCCTTCCAACTCTGGCAACTCCTTCTAGGGTACCAAGAAGGGCCCATGGGCAGGCAGATTCAGTCCCAGCCTTGTCAGGCCAGGCGAAGTCCCCCTCCCAATGAAGTCCACTGCCCCACCATGACCCCCAAACCCTTGCCCAATTCCCTTGTCTGCTGCCCATTCTCTGCCTGGGATGCTGCATACCCCACTGCCCATTGGCCCCTCTGCTCGCAGCCGCCGGAAGGAGACCAGTGCATGGACATTCTGAGAGAGCTGATCACGGCCGAAGGGCTCCCACACCAGGCCAGAGGGGCCCCCGGGACTGGACAGTGGCTTCGGGGGCATGTCCCCTCCAGGCCCTGGGCAGGGCTCAGGCTGTGCCCTCTCCTCAGGGTGCTGCAAGAGGTAAGCGAGCTGGAAGGAGCGACAAAGTAGCAGGTGCAGGATCTGGACCTAGAATAGGGGAGGGGGGTGGGCTCAGTTGGCAGAGATCTCCTGGGGAGCTTCTTAGGCACCAACCCACATACCATGGGTACATGCAGCCCCTTGGCTTGGGATGCTCTTGCCCACTCTCCCTGGGAAAAGTCCTACTTATCCTTCAAAACCTCACCACCATGCAGCCTCCCTTACCAGCTTCCTTTATTCATTTGACAAATACTGAGCACCTACTTTGTGCTTGGCATCATGCTGGGAGCAGAGACTATAACCATGCACCAAATGCTCTCCTACCCCTAAGCTTAGCACCCTCACCCTGTGCATTGTGTCTGCACCCTCTTAGAGTGGCTAAGAGCCCAAGCCCTGGAGTCAGAACCTGAATTCCAATCCTGGCTCCGTCACTTAGGAGCTGCTGTGTGACCTTGGGCAGAGCCTGACACCTCTCTCAGTCTCCTCATCCCCATCTCCTTGTGCTCCTTTGAGGAGTTAATGAAGTAGAGCACAGAAAACTCCCAGCGCAGGCCCAGCACATTCTACCCACCACACACACCATCCCGACCCAAAATGTTGGAACCAGGAGCTTCAGAAGATCAAGAGCCATGTCTCAGCCACTGATCACCCCAATATCCAGCATGGGGCTTGACATATGGGGGTGACAGCAAACTCCTGCTGGACGGAACCATACCCAGTTTCTGCTTGTCAAACGATTGGCTGCCAAGGCCCTGTCATTTACGATGATCATACTGGCTTTGACCTCCCAGATGCACCTGCCCACCCCCTCGCCACCACCCAACTGCACAGGGCCAACCAGTGGAACAGCTCACGACCTGGACCCAGCCTCTACTCTCAAAGTACTCAAGTGTCTTAATTAAGGATAGACTGATGATAGAGTGTGGTTTGTGTCACAGGACCCCAGAGGGAGGGGCAGTCCAGAGGAGTCAAGGCAGGCTTCACAGATACGTGGGCTGAACCTTGAAGGGCCAGTCGGAATGTGCCAGGATGAGAAGGGGAGGGGCAATCCAGGCAGAGCAAAGGCCAGGCAGTGGGACCTCCGATCCCTAAGTACGTGGCCAGGTTCCCCCCTCCAGACCCTGGGGATGCTGAGGCCACTGACTTGCTTTGTGGAGCCTTCGGTGGGCAGAGCCCCACAGGCAGCTGATGCGGTGAGGGGCACATGCCCAGAGGGGGCTCGGGCCAGCCTGGCTAAGCCCTCAAGGCCTCTGTCCCTGCTGCCCAGCACACACAACCCCCAGCTTCAATGGTGGTCCCCTGCCTTGGGCCCCAGATACCTCTCCAGGCTGGCTGCCCACAAAGAGGTGGCAGAAGAGCTTGCTGGCTGGACTCCGTGGGTTTCGGGCGATGAAGGCAAACTGGCAGTAGGCTGGGCACCAGGTGGAGTAGAGGACGCGCCTCAGGGCGTGAGCCATTAGGAGCATCTGTGGAGGCAGCGGGCATGATGGTCTTCGGTGGAGCCAGCCTGGTGCGTACCAGCCCGCAGGCCCCACACCCCTGCTGATAGGCTTCCCAGGCCCGCCCCCCAGCCTGCGTGCCCAGCTCAGGGCCACCCAGCTCCTGGGGTGAAGAGCTCCTCCCTTCTTCCAGGCCTGTCCAATCCTGAACCCTCATCCTTCCCATGGCCACTGGGCTTGGGATCCCCAGTGCCCACCTGCTGTCAACCTGGGGGTTGGGAATCATCACCCCCATGTTATGGAACTGAGGGGCCGAGCATTCCCAGCCTGCTGGGGTCTCAGAGAAAGGCGGTGGCAGCAGATGCTGAGATTACATGCCTGGTCTCCGGAATGAGATGACCAGGATTGGAATCCTGGCTCTGCCCGTCACTGTCCAAGTGACTTGTGTGGGTGAGTACAGTCCTCTGAGCCCCTGTTGTGACAGGTGTCAAGTGGAGAGAATACTAGCACCTCTCTGATAGGGCTGTTGGTGTGGGTCAGTGAGACTGCATGCAAGTGGCACAGGGCCTGACCCAGGGCCCTGCCATGCCCAGCTCTGGGACGCCATGTGCACTGTGGTCTTAGGTGAGTGGTGCCCGCACTTGGGGTACACAGTCTGGCATGCACTTGGCGCTCAGCCAACGCTGGCTTGCAGCAGGAGGAGGATGAGGAACAGCAGGAGGAGGATGGGCATCCAGGCAGGAGCTCCCAACCGGGCGCCCAAGTCTGCCCCCCAACAGCCATGAGAGGCTGTCCATAGCCCACTGGCCAAAGCTGGGGAGGGGACCTTCAAAAATGTCACAGGGCTGGATGTTCCTGATGCTCAGGCCAGGAGGTGGCCTGCAGAGAAGAGATGGGAGAGCCTTGGAGCAAGAAAGTCCAAAAGCCCAGAGCAGACTGGCACGCCAGGGAGGCTCCAAGGAAACGCTGGAGCTGAGGGAGGGGACACCTGTCCCTGTCCAGGTCTCACCTGCACCCACACAGGCTCCTACCTCACCCTCCGCGCTGTAGATCTTCAGACCCTGAAGGCTGAATTTCAGGATGACGGCCCGGCGTCGGGGACAGTCCTGGGTGGAAGAGGGTTGGTGGGGACAGGCATTATCTCCCAGGCCTGGCCCTGCCCAGCCCAGCCTCAGAACTATCACCAAGGGCTGGTCAGCCAACCTCACTGCCCCTGCCAGGGTCTGAGTCCCGGCCAGTGCCCCCAGGAGCTGGGAAAGCATCAATGGCTCCGGGAAAATGCCCCCAGCCAGGGCCACAGCTGGCAACGTTACAACCGTCCCTCACATCTCCCATCTGTAGCTTCCAGCTGTGGGGCACAGGCACAGATGGCCCAGAGAAAAGCATAAGTGACAGGGCTCCCAGAGCCTGGGCGTGGGCCCTGATCAGACCACCTCTCCGAGTACCTTTGGTCCTGCCCCTCCCTGGGCCTCACTTGCCCTTTCTCTGATTGGGAGGGGAGTGTATCTGGTTTGAGGGGTCATTCGGAGGCTGTGATCCCCACCAGGGATGTGCCCTCCCCAGCCCCCAGCCCACCCACCTTCAGTGCCCACAGCTGTTGCTGCACCAGCCACACGCTCTCCTGTGTGCCCAGGTTGTCCACGGGGAAGGAGCCCACGTACTACTTGGCAGGGGGTGGGAGGGAATGAGGAAGGGTAGTCAGGCCCATGGCTCCTGACCCCCATCCTCCAAATTCTCCCCAAACACACACTCTGCTCTGCCAGGCGAGCTGTGGACAGCGACACAGCATGGTACTTAGAGGCCAGGCCTTGCTACTTTCCAGCAGGTGGCCCTGGTTAAGCCACTCAAGGCCTCTGAGGTCCCATCTCCTCATGTGTGCACACACTCACCCCCAAGCCCGGGTCAGGGAAGGAAGAAATGGAAATAGGTCCTTGACCCACTGCTCCTCCCACCCCCAGGGCCTGCCACCCAATGACCATCCACCAGAGCACACCCGGATGGGGCAGCCCCACCCACCTGGGCAAACTTGGTGATGCACCTGGGCCGATAAGGGGCAGGCCCGCAGTCGGAGGCCCTCCGGCCCCTTGCCCCAGCCTTCTGCATGGCCCCCAGGGTGCCCGGCTGCGAGCTCCACAGGAGAGAAGCTGCAAAGGGCAGTGGGAGAAGGTTGGTCCCCAGGCAGGCAAGCCGCGATGCTCTCCCATCAGAAGCTGGCGAGTTCGTTTGTTCATTCTCTCGTTCATTCATTTGACAAATCTTTACTGAGCACCTGCTATGTGCCCCACAATGTCCTGGGCACTGGGGACATAGCCCTGAAATAAATGATGAAACCTCTGCCAGCCCTCATGAAGCCGACATTCTCACTGGGGAGAAAGATATTAAACTAAATAATAAGACATGTTCTATGCTGGACAGTGTTGCAGGGAAGAGGATCTGAAGCATCAGGCTGGGAGGTGATTGTAGCTAGGGAGCCCTTCCTGAGGACGTGAGGTCTGGGTAAAGATCTGACAGGTGTGGCACTTCATGCCCTGGTCACTTGTTCATTCACTCAGCAATCACTGAGCACCACGGTGCTCCAGGCTGGGTTGCAGAGCAGAATCTGACATGAGCCCTGCCCCCAGGGGGTGGAAGCAGGGGTCTGGGACTGGTAACCAACTTGTACAAAGTGCCGGGGGAAGGGAGGGAAGCCTAGGAAGGTACCACCAAAAAGGAGGGTTATGAAAACTGCAAGAACAGAGTCTGCAGAGGCACAAAGGAAGGAAAGCAGCTGGGGCCATAGATCTTACCAGAGCAGCAGTCCAGATCCAGTTTGGGATCAGCCTTAAATGCCAGCCTAGGGAATTTGGGCTTTGTTCTATGGGTAGTGGGGAGCCATAGCAGGTTCTAGGGCAGGAGTTCTGTAGTCTACAAGGGTGGCCACAAGCGGATGGCCAGAGCTCACGAGGTTGCGGACCTGCTTGACAGGCGCCTGGCTCATTCGACCCAGCATGACTCCAGTCCCTTCCCCAATCTCCCAGCCACTTGACTATCATGAAGATCAGAACCCAACCAGACAGTGCCCTGGTGCTGAGTCAGGGTGTAGAGAAGGTGGACAACTGGCCCAGGGAGTTGAGGAGCATCGCCCCCAGCCCAGTCCAGGTTCTGGTCTTCCCCGGGACACCTTTCCCAGATCCACTAGTGAGGAGAGGATTAAACTTCCCTTACTAGACTGTCCTCAAGGACAGGGATTCCCCCTTAAGAGCCCAGGACCACAGCTGGTGCTCAATGAATGTGGAATAAATGCATCAGTGGACCAATTACAGGAAAGAATGGCTGGATGCCTCTGCCGAGGTCTCCAAGGACTCAGCTCCTTTTCCTGGGGCCAACTTAGTCACCCACCTCCATCCCCCATTCTGGTGGGCTCTCTCTCTCTCACCAGCCTACTTGTAATCACTGACTTGGGATCAAAGAGACCAAATCAAATCCCCTGTGACTTTGGGCAAGCTGCCTCACCTCTCTGAGCTCACATGTCCTCATCTGCAAACCTGGGATCATGTGAGGAGTCACCAAGAACTGAATGGAGGAGCAGGTACCCAGGACAATGCCAGCCAAGCTTGCAGCCGATGCTCAATAAATACAGTCTCACAGGGACAGGGGACCCCAAAACCTGCTGTTCAGGAGAGAGCTTTAGAGGACAGCAGGATCTGCCTTACTGGGGTCCCCTCCTATACGGAGGGGACTCCTGCTTCTCTGGGCTGTCACACCCTCCACTTTTTGACCCTGATCATTTTTCACACCATGTCCTTTACCTATTGTACAGCTTATGTTTTTGTTTTTTTTTCCTTTTTGTCTTTTTTCGTGACCGGTAACGGGATTGCAACCCTCGGTGTCGCGTCCGCACCGTGCTCAACCAGTGAGCAGACCGGTCTCTATATGGGATCCGAACCCTCGGCGGGAGCGCCGCCGTGCTCCCAAGCGCCACACTCTACCAGTGCGCCACCAGGCCAGCCCCAGCTTATGTTTAAATAAAGAAAACTTAGATGTTCAGCTGGCACAAAAGCTACTTGAGCCTGTTCAAGGTAAGGAGATGGGGACTTCCAGTGAAACCACCTTTTAACTTCACAATCACATCATGCGGCTGGGACTGCCCTTGGTTGGGGAGAGAGGAGGCAAAGACCAAAGACCAAATGGGTGCAGAAGGGAGAGAGCAAAACAGAGGACGAACAGGCAGCCATGGGCAGAAGTGGGAGGACCGGGCTGGGAAGAAAGACCCCAGCAAAGCGATAACGGAGAGCTGGGAGGAGGGAGCGAGCAAGAGGCAGCTCACATCCTGCTGGTGCTGACACAGCCCCTCAGGCGCTAAGCATGTCAGATGGAAGGCAGCCACATGGGTTATCACACACGCATGCACATGCGGAGACAGCTGTGTCTGCGGCTGCCAACAGCCTCCTCCTCCAGATCCCAGGCTGCAGCTTTTGGTCTCCCCAGTGTTCTGGCTGTGGGGGTGGGGAGCCAGGCCACAGGCCTTCTTAAGGGCCCCAGCCCGCCCACCATCCCCCATCCCCGTGGTCCTTAGCCTCCCTGGAAACTGAACTTTCTCCCTTCCCCAGCCTCCCTCCCAGAACTGAGGGGCACAGGGCATTTCAGCCCCAGGACTGGAGTGGGGGTTCCCAGGGGACCAGAGGGTTCACCTTAACCCTAGAAACAGACCTGCTAACCATTCCAGACACAAACACCCCCTTATCTCCTTGGACCAGATCTGTTTAGCGAGGTTTTGCACAGGAGCCTGGCTGGGCCAGCGGGCCAGCATCTTCCTAACAGGACACGTTGGGAATGAGGCTGAGCCTCTCCTCTTGCTCCTCTAAGGTTTTCCAGGTGTCCTTGCTTAGACACAGGGGACTGGACAGGTTGACCTGCTTCGCAGGCCAAGCATGGAGGCCCTCTGCTCCACTGCACCATAGTCGAGCTATGCTATAGGGAGGGCCCACCTCAGCGCCCTGGGAGACCACCCAGCCTGCAGACCCTGCTCTCAGCAAATGGAGGCTCAGGGAGGCAAAGTCACTTGCCCAAGATCACACAGCATAAGTGCAGGGAGCTAGAAAGCAAACAGGTCTCTGGGGCTCTTCCCCTGGCCATGGCATTGCCCTTCTGCTCAGACTCCCCTCCCCCAAGTAAGCGGGGTGTCCACCCTTGGAGTTTGGTGGATCCCGGCTTGTCCAGGGGTAGGGTAGGGGAAGCCAGGAAGCAGGCGCTGGGGCTAATCTGACCAACAAAACAGCTGCTCTCTCTCTCAGTTGGCGTCGCGCACCAGATGGTCTGGGGCCGCCAGAGCCACTCCAGTCGACAGCCCCACCACTGCCCCAACCCACCCCCACCTGCCCTAGGTCACAGGGTCGGGGGAGACTGAAGGCCAAGCAGCCAGGGGTCAAGAACGTGGCTTGTGGGGGCCCAGGTTGGCTGGTGTGACCTTGGGCAGGTCGGCCTCTAGTTCCTCACCTGTAAAGTGGGGATCATTACAGTCCATCTGAACTACTTCTGCGCATCCGCTAAGTGCCAGGCACTGCCGCAAGTGGACCAAAGTCCCAGCCGTCGCCGAGCGTCCGAGCTGGGGTGGGAGGACGTGGTACAGGAAGCCAACAACGTTCCAGGCGGGGTTGAGTGATTTGGGGAAAAACAGAGTACGCGAGGGGGATGCGGGACGCGCGCCTGCCGGGGACGCCACTTACCAGGGCGCGGGCCAGGGCGGCCTCTCAAAGCGGACGACGTTCGAGCGCGAGGTGCTGTGCTCGGGACGAAGCGGGGCCGCAGCCACGGAGGGGACCAGCGCCTGGGCGGTGCGCAGCGCTCCCCACGAGGGCTATCGATCCTGCTACTGCTGTCACCGGCGGGGAGCGCGGCCGGGGCTCTCGGCGGACAGGACGCCGGTGGAGGGGACGGGAGACTGACGACTGTGACGGTGACGGAGGGAGGAGACGGGACGCGCCTCGCTCTCCGGGACCCTCCCCGCGCCTCTGCGCTGCTCACGGAGCCTCCGCCCCTGCCCGGCTCCCCCGCGCTCACTCACCGCGGCCGCCGCGTCTCGAGTCCCGGCCCGCGTCCCCCGCGCAGCCTCCCG
>NW_007726253.1:587999-595141 GCF_000696425.1 Galeopterus variegatus
CCACGTGGCCGGGGGAACAGACACCCTGGATCACCTGGCGGAGGCGCCCGGCCTCACCCACCAATCGGCGCCCGCGGCACCGCTCCGCTCGGCCGCGCCACCCAATCAACGGCCGCGAAAGGCTTTGGCCTCGCCCACACCGGCCCGCGCCCGGGCGCTCCGCCTTAAAGGGCCGAAGGGGCAGCCTGCGCCCGCCGGGGACGCCTCCTGCGCTGGGGACCACAGGTCTCAATTACGGGTCCCTCCTCCTGGAGATTCCTCGCCCCGTCGCCCCCTGGCCAGCTCCTCCTCGTCATCCAAGCGGGGGCTTCCGCAGCGCCTCCTCCGAGAAGCCTTCCCCGATCACTGGTCACCTCCCCACCCTCTGCAGAGACTTGTTACTCGACTGCAAGTGGCACCGGACAGGAGGGTTCCCATCCCCGGGGCGGGACAGAGCCCGGCTCGTAGGAGGCATTCAGTGATGGTCGTTTTGACTCGGCTTTTTAGGGAGCCGGGCCAGGCTCACGTTCCCTCCCGGAAGGCCGGGAACAGGGGTGTCGCGCATCCTCTTCGTCACTCTCTTCCCGCCGGGCTGTCCTCATAGAGGAACGAATGATTGAGCCTGCCGGCTCGGCCCGGCACCCACCGAGAAGTCTCGCAATGAACGTGGATCCCTGCACCCGAGCCGTGACCCTGCCCTTCGGGTTACACGGAAAGCCACTTAGACTGGGGACACGGGGTAGCAAAGCTATCCAGAGTGTCAGCCACAGCGCCCAGCTGGAGAGCCCTGTTCTCATCAGGCCAGGCGCCCTGTAGGTGCCCAAAAATAAGTAGCATATCCGAGGGGGCCAAGCCTCTGGTGTGTGTTAAATCTGAAGCCTGCAGAGAGAAAACACCAGAAACTGTCCACGCACCACACTACAGAAAAGCCAGGACACAGGGACTCAGGTCCAGTGGGGAGGAAAAGCTGCGCCCAGGAGGTGAGCACCTAGGGCCTCGGGGGAGTTCCTGAGCTGGCACGTTTGAGCCACTCAGGCCATTCCCTCTGTCTCCTCAGAGCATCTGAAGACCCTTCCAGAGGCAGCAGTGAGCTGTCATGGCCAGAGGCACAGTCCCACATCTGAGCGCTTCGTTTTACTAGACGTGGGATCTTGGGCAAATACCTTAACCAGCAACGCTCGAGTGCCCCATGTGTAAAGGAGTGTTACTGTCGCCTGACTCAGCCTTGTGAGGATTTAAACGGGTTAAGGTGGACCAGGTGGTCGGCTCAGTTCCTGACCCGTAGTAAGTGCAGCGCTCGAGAAATATTAGCTGATATTAGACTTGATTTTATTCTTGAATTTCTTTTGGATGTGATCGGACGGTACGTGTTTACTGAGTTCCATGTGTCAAGTGCTCTGGGAAACCGTTTCACCACAATCATCTGAAGGCATTGAGTCCAGAGACGGTTTACATGTTGGTCCTGCTCTCCGCGAATCCAATTTGTGAAACTCAGGGGACCCAAAGCATAAAGAGTTAATTCCTAGCTTTCCATTACACACACACACACACACACACACACACACACACACACACACACGCACACACGCACACAGAGGACTCACTACTAAATTCAGTCTCCATTTCGAGAATATTTCTGGTGCATAAAGTTCATTCTGATACATAGAATTTAACTTTTTTGTTTTTGTTTTTGTGGCTAGCCAGTACAGGAATAGCACCCTGGACCTTGGTGTCTGATACATGCAATTTAAAAAACAGTGACAGGAATTTGTTTCAGGTCAAAATGACAGAAGACCAAGGAATGAAATTCTGGTGATGAAATTGTTAAAACCAGAGGGAGATTTTTTTTTTTTTTTGGTGGCTGGCTGGTATGGGGATCCAAACCCTTGCTTGGTGTTACAAACACCATGCTCTAACCAACTGAGCTTACCCACCAGCCCTAGAGGGAGAATTCTGCTTTCTAAATCTTTCTCAGGGGCCGGCCCGTGGCTCACTCGGTAGAGTGCGGTGCTGATAACACCAAGGCCACGGGTTCGGATCCTATATAGGGATGGCCGGTTTGCTCACTGGCTGAGCGTGGTGCTGACAACACCAAGCCAAGGGTTGAGATCCCCTTACCGGTCATCCTTATAAAAAAAAAAAAAAAAAAAATCTTTCTCAAGAGGAAACAGGGGGTCACGATTTGAGTGGCAGAGGGGCCGGCCCGCAGCTCACTTGGGAGAGTGCGCTGCTGATAGCACCAAGGCCACAGGTTCGGATCCTATATAGGGATGGCCGGTTAGCTCACTTGGAAAAGCGTGGTGCTGACAACACCAAGTCAAGGGTTAAGATCCACTTACCAGTTGTCTTTAAAAAAAAAAAAAAAAAAAAAAAAAGATTTGAGTGGCAGGCACTGTGCTCGGTCCTGGGGATGTAGAGGTTTACAACGAAACACACAAAATACCACATAAACCACATCTGGAAAGATATATGTGATCATAGTGAGTGACATTAGCTCATGAGTTTACTGCCGACAAGGATTCCATTTTTATTGGTCTTTGCCCCTATTCAGGAATAGTGTTTCAAAATCAAATGCATTTGTGATATTATGTATATATTTTCGTTTTCATCCATGTCCGTGATTCTTTCGTCCATGATTGTTGGTTCTCAGCTCCTGTAAGCCTTATTATTTCTTAGTGACTACAGCAATAGTATCTTTGTTAATTTGGCCTTCTGTCCTTGGTTCCTGAAGTAGCTCCTGGGTGATGGAGGTGAAAGACAGTCTCTTGTTATTTATAACAAGCCCTTTCAAACACACCTGAACTTATATTAATGAGGTGACTTATGGAAAACCCCTGGATACCACAGGATGGGAGGGGGCTGATTGTCCTGAGAATCAGCCATGTGCTCAGAGGTTTGGAACTTTAACTGCCTAATCTCAAGGGAGGGAGTGGTGGGGGAGAGGGTCTGAAGGTTGAGTTGGTCACCATTGGTCAATGATTTAATCAATCTTACCTATGTAATGAAGCTTCCATAAAAATCCAAAGGACTGGGTTTGTGGGGGCTTGCGGATAGCAAACACGTAGGGGGTTTATACATCCATGTGCCTAGAGCGTGGTGCACCCCAGCTCCTTGGGTATGGAAGTTCTGCACCCCTTCCATCATATCTCGTCCTTCATCTGTGTTTTTCGGATGTGCTTTATAATAAGCTGGAAAACATGTTTCCCTGAGTTCTGTCCATGAGTCCCCTGAGGCCTGGACTGTGACTAGTGTCTGAAGTGGGGACAGTCTTGTGGGGCTGAGCACTCAACCTGTGTGATCTGATGCTATCTCCAGATAGACAGTGTCAGAACTGAACTGAATTCCTCTAATTCAGGTAGTGTGTGCTACAGAATTGATTGCTTAATGGTGGGGAAAACCCCACACATTTGATCACAGAAGTCTTCTGTGTTGATTGTTGAATGAGTGAAAAAGGTTTTTTTGGTTTTTTTTTTCCCACTCATCATTTACACATTTGAAGTTCATTCCTTTCTTTTTATGTATGAATCAATGTAACTGTTCATCTGAGCTATTCCCCCAGGTTACTGAAGTCTATTGATCTAATTCCACTAAGAGCACAGTAACTCCAAGCTTTTCAAGATTTTCAGGCTTACTAAAAGAACGTTATGGGCTGGCCAGTTAGCTCAATCGGTTAGAGCATGGTGCTAATAACACCAAGGTCCAGGGTTCAATCCCTGTAACGGCCAGCAAAGAAATACAAAATAAGGGTATGTTAGATGCACAAGCTCAAAGGTTTACATCAAAGGTAACAAACTTCAGTGGGTGTCAGCCATCCACCAGGCAAGTCAACCTAGTTCCACTCAGGACTGCAGCATCACCGCATCACCTGCCACATGAATCTAATTTTACATTCATGACAATACAGCTCTCAGGAGCCACCAGGTGTAGAACTTCAACCATGGAATTAATGACTCAGTTGTACAGGAAGCCCAAAAGAGTTACCCATATTAAACAGGGGAAGGGGCGACAAAAAAGGCAAGCTGGGGCTGGGGTGGGGTGGGAGTCATGATTGCTGAACATGTTAGCACACATGCCATGCCATGGTATTTCCTGATGAGTCAACGACAATTACTAAACCTCACAGGTGTGAGCTTGCAATCACAATCTTCCCTTCTCTCTAAAATCCCAGAATCTGGTACTGGAGTTGCCAGCTGATGAATGTGAGTGGGAAGTACCACCACATCAGGGAGAAGCTGATCTCCAACAATAGAACTGAAAACTGCAGCCAAGATGGTGAGCTTGCAACAGGCCTCAGCACAGCAACATCTCATCCACACTGGCTTTTTCCAGCACATGCTTCCATCTGTTTCCTTGGTAACATTTTCCCATGTTGATAGGTCCTTTCACCCTTGAACACCATCATTCTGTTTTCTCAGGTGTGTCCTGATGGCTGTCCCTGCCACTCACCCTCAATATTGTCCCCCAAAATAAGTGACCTACAATAAATAGTCTTATGGGCTGAATTGTGTCCCCCCCCCACCAGCCCCCAAATTTATATGTTGAAGTCCTAACCTCCAGTACTACAAAATGTAACCATACTCGGAGATGGGGTCTTTTAAGAGGTAATTAAATTAAAATAACATCATTACTGTGGGTCCTTATGTGATACTACTAGTGTCTTCATAAGAAGAGGAAATTTGGACACAGATACAGAGGAAGGCGAAGTGATGACACCATGAGAAGACAGCCACTGAAAAGCCAAGGAGAAAGGCCTGGAACAGATCCCTCATGGTCCTCAGAATAAACCAACCCTGCAAACCCCTTGGGCTCAGACTTCCGACCTCCAGAACTGTAAGACACTAAATTTCTGTTGTTTAAACCCCCAGTGTGTGGTACTTTGTTACAGCAGCCCTAGCAAACTTTTACAGACAGTGATTAAAATAAGATTTGTTTTAATCCATTCAGAAAACAGGCCACAACACTGCTGCCTGATTCCTCTTCCTTGTATATTCTGGTTGATGGAAAGTGTGGAGTTTACTCTATCAACGAAATGTCAGAGCTGGAGGAGCTGCGACGGATGATGTACTCTAGTCCAACTCTCTCTCTCTTTTCCAGTGGAGAACCAGAAGGTTACGTGACTCACTTGAGACTGTGCTGCTGTTCTAGATCCAAAGTGGACACAGTCTAGGTGCCTGGACTCACCCTCTCGGAGGGTAACAGCTAGGGCACTGCTTCTCGTGTTTTCCAAGGACAGAGAATCTGCACTTCCTGGGATCAGGCAGTAGAGCCTAAAGTGCTCTTGTTGCTTTATTTCTAGGAAATCTCATTTCATCTTAACTCTTGTGGACTTTGCCCTCCCTTCCATTTGTTTCAATATTACCATTAATTAATGCCACCACCCCAACCCTAATACCTTTGAATAAAACTGATGCCCCAGAAAGAGGTACCATGTTTATATTGTATCCCATTTCAGAAGCAGGGGAGCAAGGAATGGTTCCTAGAATTTTCCCAACTGAAAAGTAGTTCTGAAAATAGAGGACCTCTTCCCAGAAACACTTTTTTGAAATTTTGTTGCCAGAGACAAATCAAATAGGAGCACTAGGGATACATTTCAGAAAGTAAGGAAAAGCAGGTAATATCAAATACTATCTAAAATAATGCCTAGTTAAAAAAACTTAAGCTGGTAATATTTAATGGATTTTTTTTTTTTTAATGTTGTGCACCAAGTAAGCTTGTTTCCTCTATAGCCCTGCTCTTCATCCACCCTGGTAAGTGATCCAGCTGAGGCCCCAGGTTGGACCCAGGCGGTAGCTGATGGCTGCCTAGGCCTCTGGTGGCCACAAATGAGAGGCGACTCACATCTCTTGCCCACCTGGCTTCTCTTCTCCACCCCTCGGGCTTATGAAACTCAAGGCTGTATACGTTTCTTCCTTTTTGCTCTCCTGCTCATCTTTTAACAGGTAAGCTCCAAGCTGTCTAAAAACCTGATTTTTTTTTTTTTTTTTGTCCTTTTTGTGACCAGCTGCACCGCGCTCAGCCAGCGAGTGCACCAGTCATCCCTATATAGGATCCGAACCCACAGCAGGAGCGCTGCTGCGCTCCCAGCACCGCACTCTCCCGAGTGCGCCACGGGCTCGGCCCTAAAAACCTGATTTTAAAATATGCTAATCAAAAAAACCCCCTGCTAATCCCTATTAATTTTCTGGCATGACACTCTTACACCTTGTTGCCAGAGGTTTTGCTACCTGGGCTATCAGTGTACAAAAGCACTGAGGAAGGCATGGAGGAAAGATGCTTATGATTAAGTCAGCCAGGCCTGGGTTTATGTCTACTCCATCACTTATTACACACATGCTTAATATTGGGAATATTAGCTAAAATTGGAATAATTTCATACATCTTTGAGAAAATATCTGTGAGAATTTGGGATAATGTGATTTAAACATCTAGCAGTTTAAACAATAAAACCAAACTTGTGAAACTGGATGTTTTGTTTTAAAAATAACTAGTGTAGTGAACACAGTTCAATCTTTCTTTGATACCTGAGATTCTCACATTGCTTCTAAGTGGTTATTCTGAAAAAACAAGGGTGGTAAATTCAGAGCCCACTGTTTAACAGATGAGGAAATCAAAGCTCAGGGAGATTAAGGCAGCGGCCGAGGTCACACAGCTGGTAAGTGATATATAGCTACAGATGTTAGGAAACTGGGCTGAATGGTGTACTCCAATCAGGAGTCAATCTCAATTTTGAACTGGTAAAAATTTCTTACTCTATATAGCCAACAAATATGAGTTACACAATCAGGTAACATAAGGGATTTAAGTTTGATATGGGAAGAATTTCATCAGAGCAAAAATTCTTAAACGGTAAAATAGATGAGGATGTTGTGAAACTCTGGGTTTTAGAAAAGAGTATCTGTTGGTATCAGGCAAACAAAGCAAAGATAGCAGGAGAGACTGGATGACTGTTTTCTTTCACAATCATGAGCATAAGAGCAAGGATTTCTAACATTCCAGCTCATGATTACTAAGCGGATATCATGTCCAAAAAATTCAGTTGTCTGAAAATCTCCATTCTGAAATTTCTCTTCCTTCCTGAAATACAAGTTAACAGTTTAACGAATAACTCACTTAGCAACATAAAAGTTCTGATAAAAGCTGTGGTTTCGGGGGGGGGGGGGGGG
>NW_007726253.1:595331-628213 GCF_000696425.1 Galeopterus variegatus
TAAAAGTTCTGAAAAAAGCTGTGTTTTGGGGGGGGGGGGGGGAGGAGCTCTCAAGTACCTGCATTCTATGAAATAAAAGAATTCACAGGGTGATGAATTCTCCTGTATGTAATAAACAAATTGTAAGGAAACCAGAACATGTTCCACAGCTAGGATAAGTACATGTACCGTGTCCTGAAAAAAAACTTAGGGCAGCCTAGATAACATTTCCCAGTAATCCAAGGTCTAATTTTCACAGTAATGAAACTTAAATGCCACACTGACTTAATTAGCAAATTTGACTTCATAATCTCATTTCCAAGTCCTCTGCACTTAAGTCCTTTCTCTTCCATGAGTAGAATATGGAGTCAGTGGGCTGAAGGACAAGAGAAGAATTCAGACACTTTAGGTTGCTAAGGGGCAGGTCCAAAGGTAGTGAGTTATTTCCATTGATTGTTCAGTCAGTTACAGATCAAACTCCTTGTTCTACTCTTTCATCCTTTCTCACTACTGCACTTGACTAGTCTTAAAAAAAAAAAAAAATTGCTGAAGAGAGACCATCAAGATGGCTCTGCTTTCAGTGTCTGGGTTTTAATTCCGACTTTGGCACTCACTATGACCTGGAGCAAGTTAGCAAACCTCACTCTGTGCCTCAGTTTCCCCTCTGTAAAATAGATAGTAAACAATGACCATCTCAGACGGTTGCTAAGATTAAATGAGATAATATATATACAGAGTCCAACATGCAGAAGAAACTCAACTAGTATCAGCTATTATCACTATTTTTATGTTAAGTAATGAGCCAACTTTATAACTATACTTTATCAAACATATCAAGCCACCATAGAGAAAGGTCTCCTTGCTAAGCAAAAATTTAACAGCAAATAGTGTTTAAAAAGCCACTGAAGTTAAAAATCTTGTGGAGAATGAGTCATAAGGAAGGAAGACATAGTAATAAAGATGGTAGAGATTAGTTTCTTAAAAAAGGAAAACTTAGTGGAGCTGATAAGGGATACTGTTTAGCCATCTATAAAAACAAATCTCTGCCAAGTGGTTCCTAAGCCAAGAGCTTCAACACCTCTGGTTCTTTAGCTTTAGCTCTGCAGAAGTGAATGACCGTCTGTCCCATCATGAAAATAAAAAGCGATGCTACTTGTTAACGTTGTAATGTCAATCAGAACCTCTGGGGTAATAGTTGAATAATGGTCTTTTTCAAAGTAAGAATAGAATTTCTCTTCTTTAATGAATAAAGTTAGAATTTCTGCTTAACCCCAAAAGAGATCAAGTAATTAATATGATTTTTCAGGTTCCAAAGATAAGAACCTTAACTATAATCCTAAATTTTCTAAGTTTCTCTTAGTTGGCTAAATGCAGTAGTAAATAAATATGACTGACAACTTTTTTCTCCTGACCTGATATATCAGGATGGCAAGAGTATCTCAATCTGAGCAAGAAAAATTTCATAGGCTCTTTAAGAATAGGGTTAGTAGGGCCAGCCCCGTGGCTCACTCGGGAGAGTGCGGCGCTGGGAGCGCAGCGTCGCTCCCGCCGCGGGTTCGGATCCTATATAGGGATGACCGGTGCGCTCACTGGCTGAGCGCGGTGCAGACGACACCAAGCCAAGGGTTGCGATCCCCTTACCGGTCACCAAAAAAAAAAAAAAAAAAAAGAATAGGTTAGTAAACCTTAACTAGGTTTAACAAAATTTGGTAAAAGAGAAATGATGGAAAAAAGTCAAAAGTATTGGCATATTGTATAGCTCTTGCTTTCATTTTATTTTCCTGTTAATTATACCCAATAGACAATTAAAACATACACCTGTTTTCTAAGGACCAGACTTCCTTTAATAAGTCCATGTGGATTGTTAGCATCAAATTCCATCTGTGTTGAATTCTTTTGTCATATTACTAAGGGAAGGTATCCATGTTTCTGAGCAATAGTATCTTTTCTCTCTCATTTTGAAGGTTAAGGAGCCAATATTCTTTCTCCCAGCGCTTTCTGAGATTCATTTATCAAAGGTAGCTTGTAGGTAGTCTCAGAGTATGTGAAACACTATAAATGAGCTCCCTAAGTCACTCTCAGAGTAGTGAGCCATTGATCCATGCTAGCAATCTCTAGGGATTACCTTTTCGGTTTGCTATTTCCCTTCCAGTAACACAGAAGTAAAAATTAAAAATCTGTTCTGCTCCTTTAGAATGCATGGAAGGGAAAATCAAACATTCCTTTATTTCATCATAAGAAAGGTGCCTGTCTCTGAAGTTGGGTATTTTCACTAAAGAGTGGTCTTCCTGGAGTCTTTTCCCCTCACATAATGCTGAACCAACACGTCCTTATCTAAACTTTCTGAAAATCAACAGCATGTCAGAGTTGGAAGGGACTTTAAATGATCTGAACTTCTTATACCACACTTAAGTGCCTGATGTACAATACAGCCACCAGATGATTATTCAGTAGTAAATCTATTTAAAAGTAATATCATAAAATAAAGAAAACAACCCAAATCCTCCAACTTGTGATTCCAGAATTCTTTGCACAGGTACTAATACCCACATTATTAAGAATTATTACTTGCCAAATATTACAATAGAAAATAGAATTACTTTCTCGAACTAGGTCTCTAGGGTTTATCTGTTAATCTTTGCAGTGCTGTAGATTCTTTCTACTCCAAGGACTTATGTGAACATTGAACATTCACTGAATATGAAAGACTAGACTCTGATCTTAAAAACAATCCTGATTTTTTTTTTTTTGGCAGCTGGCCAGTACGGGAATCTGAACCCTTAAAAAATAGTCCTGATTTTTTAAACCTTTGATTCATTAAATAATCAACATTCAACCTATCTAGAAACATCATTTATCATCAGTACAAGAATTCAAAAGCAAATAAACTGGAGTTTGTATTTAAAAAGGAAAATCATGGTGTCCACTGGAAAAAGTAGAAAAGACTCAAAGGGCAACACTTAGCTACTACTGAGGATATACTAGAAACTTTTACATATAAGCTATAATTCAGCAGCTTTTAAAATTTCATGTTTATTCATATTTTTCAAAATATATGTACATAAAAAAGGAAGATTTACAACAGGAAAGATTGCCTTACATGCAACACAAATTCCAATGAACTCATGATGGGATCACACGATTATGACCTAATTCAAGCCAATCTTCTTAAGTCCATTTCCCAGCCGTGCTTCAGGCTAAGGAAGGGATCCCAGGAGACAATGCAAGTGGAATGAATATGAAACAAACATCTTTTGCCTCTGGCAGCACTCAAGGGGCCAGAAGATTACACCAAAAAGTTTAAGACAAGTAAAATGTCAAGTGCCACAGGGAAGATAAATGGTAACCGGAAGTCGGTATTTCTCAAGTAGAAAGCTATTACTATTTAACACAACTTCACAATACTGAAACAAATACAAATAAGAAAGGGTTAGGTAGTTGGGCTTCATTTGCTTTTTTTTCTGTTTTTTTTTTTAATATCTCAAAAAGGAAGCCACTTGCTTGATATCAAAAGTGCTGTGGAAAGAAAGGAGGGGGAAAAAACCCACAGATGAATTTGGAATCTAGTTTATTTTAGCAAATTGTATGTTTTTTCACTTAACATTTCTACATTAGCAACAATGTAACTCTCCAACATTTCCTTATAAAAAAGGCAAACAGGAAATAACAACTCATGCTCCAAATATTAAAAAATATATTTAAACATTTGATCAAGAAGATTTTATGTTCTCATTTTTGGTAACACAGGCAACACCAGAAATCACAGATTTAATATATTCCTATACTTCCCTTTCGGTCAAAAACCAAGTGGTGTAAAGAACTTGTGCTTACTGTTAAGGGAATGCAATGCTCTAGGCCAGTGAAAAATACCTGTAAATTGATCAATGTGAAAAGTGGCCCAAAGGAGCTGTGCATCTTCAGAATCTAATGAGATCATACTGGTTTTGGTTAATTCCCAAAGCTAAAATGTCTCTGTGTTTATAGTTGGAGAGAAAGGGTTAGTAGAATGGTTTTTATAAATAAGATGAACTATTATAGCTATAACTGAAATCTCCAGGCAGGAGGATTTACAATTCAGTCAGTGCTATACTGCCTCCTTTTTACTTCTAGCACCTGACCAGCATCCTGCTCTTGATGCTTTCTACCAATATAAAATTTTTCCAACTGTTTAGATAAAACTGGAAGGGGGAAAAAAAAAAAAGCCAAAGCTGACCATAAAAAAAAGAACGGTGTTCACGGTAGAGGGAGCAAAGAAGACAAGTATAGATTACATAGTTTAGGAAAGTCAAGGATTATTGCAGAAATTAAAATGACTGAGGGAAGGGGCAGGCACCAAGAACAGCACCTAAAGCTAACAAATGCCTAAACTGGTTTATTTATATTCTCTCCCCACAATGTTCATACGGGAGAAAAACAATGTAGTTTTAAAAGCATCAAACTAAAATGCACACTGACCTTAGAAAATAAGATTTTGAATTTCATCATGATACCCTTTTTTTCCTATAAAATTTACTTTTTTGCTTTGAAAGACTTCTTCATGGTGGATTTGCCCTTGCCAGGCAGTTTTACTTCTTTTCTCGCACTGGTTGCAGGCTTCTTTGAAGAACTACCACTAGGCTTCTTAATGACTGAGGGTGAGGGTCTGGCTTTCTTGGCAGGAGTTTTGGCCTTAGGAGGGGCTTTCTTGGGCAGGGGCCTAGCTTTCCCCCGCTGGGAAGCTGGGACTTTAGGTGCAGGCTTGGACCCTCTCTGTTTCAGGGATGCAGCTTTCCCTGGGGACTTGGCTGGGGTTTTCTTCTGCAACCTGTGAGAACCAAAAAGCAAAGGCAAACACTTAGTACACCAGAGATTCACTTTGCCAGGACAACCAGATGCTTCGCCAAAAAATTAAATAGCATATGTAGAAGTCACCTATATTAAGAATGGGAATGTGACTTAATTATTTACTAGAGGCTTTACTAAAATTGTATAAAAATCCAACTACTTCATGGATGTCTACATGTAATACCATGACTTTTTTCCTAGGAAAATATGAAATTAATTTTCGTTAAATAACTAAACTATGGCTATATATAGGTTTGACTAAAGAGTAAATTACACAGTCACAGTGCTTCCTAAGTTCAGAGCCCCTGAATTTTTAAGGGAGAAGATAAATTCAAATGTTACACAAAGAACATGAGAAGGGTCCTAAGTTGTTAAAATACTTTCCTATTTTCAGCCCTCCTATTAGTACCATTTTCACCTTTAAGACTATTATCTCCCCCACAAGGAGGGTTTTTCACACATTCACACCTTCTCTTAGGGGGTGGCTCTTCGTCCTCAGAGTCTTCTTCTGATGACTCGTCTTCGTCTTCATCGTCCTCCTTGTCTTTAGAATCATCTGGCTCTTTCTTTGGAAACAGAACTCCTGGGCTATGAAAGAAAAAGAAAAAAAGATTAGATAAAAGAGAAGTCCCACATAGGACAAGGAAAATCTTATGAACCTGGGTGCTCTTCCCTGGATATTTCCACTTCTTCCTACTCTCCCCTCAAAATGCCAAATTAAGTTACAAGTATCAGGTTATAATTTAACCTATTTTGAATACACATACAAAGTTATGACAAATCTGTAAAAGTCACAGACCAACCTCATTCCCTTCCTCCCATCATTTAATAAAATTGATCCTTAATAATTTATTTAGTAAACAATTAAACTCCTGATGTGTCTGGTTCTGTATTAGCCACTGATTACACTGCAGTGAACAGTATGCATAGCAGTCTACATTTTAGTCTACACTTTTTGCCCTCATTATACTGGCAAATGACCTCAAAGTCATACAAAAAAAAGATAGACCCCAAAATCTCTTCAAAGTTTTAAAGAAATTCAGTAAGGATCCCCTAACTCTTGTTTGCCCTTAATGGTAGAAATCTTGATTCCTTTGATTAACACATCCTTAAATTATAACATGTTTTATTTTACTTTTTTTGACAGCCAGTTGGCACGGGGAAAAGTTATAACATTTTATGTGTATTAAACTTTAATAATTAAATTTAATGTTTAATGTTTGAAAAATTCCAATAATATGCATTCAATGAAGTAACATTTACATTTGTACACAAAGAATAATATTAGAAAGTTACACTGTAGTCTTGCTAGAATAAGGTCTTGGTGGTCAATATCACAGCACTTTATTAGTAATGAAAATATAAGAAGGCTACCGCACCAGTGCACAAAACAATGCTTGGCTCATAGGAGGTGCTCAATACATTTTTTGTTTCAATGAATAAATTCGGTATGTACAAGAAACGGGTTTTCTAATAAACGTCTCTGTCTCTACAGTATGAAGAAGGCAGAGTTAGGATTCTTAGAAGCAGTCAATGTTCTCCTCACTTGGTACTGGACAATTAAAACATGTATATAATACTCTAATAATCTTCCCATTATTATCGTTTACTTGATAAAGAAAGAATGAACATCAAATGATTGTCCAATGACCTCAAATAATCTGATGCCTGAATTCAGAAACAGTTGATTAACAACAAGCTTTAGCAGGACAGATAAAACTCCTCTGTTCTTATATGAAAACTTTTTGCTCAAAAATGATCCTGCCTTAAGTAGTCTTTATTTTCAAATATTTCCACTTCAGTGCAATAGTAATAAGGTAAAATAAGTTAAACCAAACCTGTAACCTAGAATCTGATTTTATATTTATATTGACCAGCATTTTACATTATGGGGTAGGTGCGTACCTGGGGTAATAGGGAAAACAGAGCTGAAAAGTGCCACTGAATCCTTTACCAGAAATCTGTTCCATCCACCCATTCTTTTCACATTTCTGTAAGGTTTTCTTCAGCAAATGCACTGAACAAAAAATTCAAAAATGAAGCAAGTTATCTAGTTGTTCGGATTTGGGAATTCTCTTAACCACAATTAGATGCCCTTCAATGTCCTGTCACACACAGTAATTGACAAATGCTAAGTCAATCTTTTGTGGTCAAAGGTATTAATTCACTAAACATTTATTTAATGCTCATAGATTTGGCAAGAGTTAAATCATAATGAAAATACACATTACAAATTGTTGAGTCAAATTCCTCATTTCACAGAAAAGGAAGCAGGAACCTAGAGTGGTTAAAATGACTTGGGCCCAGAGTGGTTAAGTGATTTGAGCTAAGGCAGCACATAACAGCAGACCTAAAATGAAATATTTGTATCCATTCTTTCAAATATCTATTATGTACCTATAGGTATTGAAAATTATCTAGAAGAATATTAATGAAGATTAACAGAACCAATTCCTCATAAATTAGTAAACAACAACAAAACAAGTGAAGGCCACCCCATCTTTCACACACAGAAATATCAAAAATGTATTTAATGGTGATTCAGTGTCAAAAAAACAGCTGCAAAATCAGTGAAACTGAAAAGGTTAATAACTAAAATCATCTTCTCTTAAAACACTCAGCCAACAGAGAAAATCATAAAATAGTCTATATATTGTAAGTACAAAAGGGAAAGATAAAATACCAATTTTCAAAGTAGATAAGAAAACAATCAAACTATTCCTTCATAATGTTAAAAATACATATTGCATATATGTTAAAAGTCAATATTCAGACTTCAAAATTACCCATTTATTTAAAATAATATATTCTAGTTTGCATTTTTTGTTAGTTACTTAATTTCCATATTCCTCACTCTATATCGTGTCTGTTCCAGTGGTTCATTGAGAGGTTATCCAATCTCACTAATCCATAAGTGATAATGCTGCTAAGGCATGGTGTCTAATCTTAAATCACCATCTCCTAGGGTAAATATACTTTACTGAAACAACGTATTTTCTGTTATAGAGATTAAGTCAAGAAATAATCTAAGCAGTAAGTATTCTAAAACCCTTGCTTGGTTTCAAGGTGAATCTAGACGTTTTGGTAAACATTCAGAAGTAGGTAAAAATATACTATAATTGAAAGCTGTTGGGCTGGCCCAGTGGCGCACTCGGTAGAGTGCGGCGGCACTCCCACTGAGGGTTTGGATCCCATATAGAGACCGGTCCACTCACTGGTTGAGCGCGGTGCGGGCGCGACACGGAGGGTTGCGATCCCGTTGCCGGCCACGAAAAAAGACAAAAAGAAAAAAAAAAAAAAAAAAAGAAAGGTGTTTTGAACCTAGAGATTTATCTAAATTACAATGAAAGTATCAGAAAAATCTTTACAGCAAAGTAAAATCAACTTCTGATCAGCATATACTGTAAATTTTTTTCTTTTTGTAAATGATCAATTTCTTGGTTTTTCACAGTGAGAAGCTAGTGCATTAGCAGTATGATCTCTGCTGTTTTTTCCCGAAGAAAATTCCCTTAATCCCATTTAAATGCACACATCTCTGAGTCTTACTTTGATAGTTAGAATTGGTCCCTGGGTGGTTCTCCAGGACATACTTCTTCAGAGCAGTGGTGGAGCAGGTCTTCGGTTCATTCATGGCAGCAATGGCAGACAAGATTGCATATTCCATCAGGCTTCCACCAAGCAGGGGTTTCTCCCCTGATTTCTTCAGCTGTTTTCCAAGGAGGAAGAGAAAAGCATCAAGACAACACTCTCCCAAAGCAGGTCAAGACAAGACTCCTCTGCACCAGGTGGGTCGGAGTTCCTGCATTAGCACAGATATGTTTTACAATAAATTGTCAGGTTAGGGACTTTCTCTTCCCATCCACCAGGTACTCAATCTAACTGAGGAGTCCCAACCCTTGTGTGATATATTCTCTTTCCAACTATCCTCCATCCACCCTAAAAAGCAAGAGCCAACCTAACCCAAAGACACCGACGGCTCCACCCCAAAAAGCAGGGCTAACTTGTTAGGCCCCCAATAAATTAAGACTCTTTCGAGAATACTTCCTTTTTCTGAACCTGAAAAATGAAGTAGTTACAAAAACAATAATGTCTTTTTAATCCTATAAGAAAAACAGCAAAGAAAAATTTTGGTAAAAATTTAGGGTATCATACAACAGATAATTACATAGTATATTTCAAAGATGAAAGGATGGGGAACAAAGGTTAGCACCAATAAGCACAGAGGAAAATAAGGAAATTAAGCATGTTCTATAACAATGATTCCCAAAGAGTGGCCCACAAAACCCTGGGGGTTCCTAAGACCCTTTTTCAAGGGATCTGCAAGGTCAAAACTATTTCATAATAAAAATAAGATGTGATTTGCCTTTTTCACTGTGCTGACATTTGCACTGATGGTGCAAAAGAAATAGTGGTAAAGTCACTGCCACTTTATCACAGATCAAGGCAAAGGCATAAAAATGTACCAGTAGTTATCTTCCTCACTGCTACGCACTTATGGTTTAAAAAAAAAAAAAAAAAAAAAAAAAAAAACACCTTGCCAGTTTCACTTAGGAATGCTGTTGATAAAGGAGTAAAAATTATTTTATATTAAATGTCAACCCTGAGTGTTTGTCTTTTTAATATTTTATGGGACAAAACAGAAAGAATGCATTAGGTATATCTGCTACATATGGAGGTATCGTGGTCTTAAGGAAAAGCACCTGAGTGAGTTATGAGCTGAACTAGTTGTATTTTTCATGGAATACCCTTTTTACTTGAAGGAACAAGTGACAGATAAACTATGGTTATTCAGACTTGGGTATGGGGTAGACATTATATTGAAAATGAAGTAAGTAAGCCTGTTGTCACTTTAAGAAAAACAACAGTATTCACTGCCAATGATAAAATTCAACCTTTCAGGAGAAAATGCAAATTGTAGAAAACTTGTATCTATTGCTGTGAGCTTGGTATCTTCCCAATAATTAAAAATACTGTTCTTATGAGACCAATGGCTGATACTAATGATTGTAATTTTTGTTACTCTCTGATGAAATGTCAACATTTGGAGAATTTGCATAACTCAACAAGCCACTATTTTCCAAAAGACCAATGCATTATGTTACAAAATTATGCATGGTTAAAAGAACTACTCAGAGTTCAAGATAAACCAATGAATTTTAACGTTAACAGAGTACAATAAGTTCCCTAATATGGTTTCAGGTTCCACGTGGCAACTAACCTTTAAGAAATTACCACAAAAATCAGTATAACAGACTGTATCAACAGAATAAAGAACACAAACCACATAGTCATCTCAATAGACACAGAAAAGCATTTGACAAATCCAATAACCACTCATGATAAAAACTCCCAACAAACTAGTAACAGAAGAGAACTTTTTCAACCTGATCACAAACCTCTATGAAAAACCTACAGCTGACTTAATCGTGAAAGACTAAATGCTTTTCTCTCTAAGATGGGGAATAAGACAAGGATGTCTGCTCTCACCATTTCTACTTAACACTGTACTGCAGGTTCTATCCAGAGCAATAAGGCAAGAAAAAGAAGTAAAAGACGTCCAGATTGGCAAGGAAGATATAAAATAGTCTTTACTTGCAGATAACGTAATCCTGTATGTAGACAATATTAAGGAATCCACAAAAAAAACCTACCAGAATAAATGAGTTCAGTAAGGTTGCAGGATACAACATTAATAGACAAATCAATAATACTTCTATAGAACAGCATGAACAATCTAAAAATGAAAATAAGAAAACACCTTCATTCACTCTAGCATGGAAAAAGAATACAATACTTAGGAATAAATTTAACAAAAGAAATCAGGCCTGTACACTGAAAACCACAAAACACTGATTAGAGAAATTAAATGAAGAGACAACAACACTGGAAAGATACCAATTCTCCCCAAATTGATCTATAAGAGTTCAATCAAAGTCCTACCAAAATCCCATCTGGTGTTGGTTGTTTTTAAATTTTTTTTGGCAGAAATTGACAAGTAGATCCTAATTTGGTTTTTTTTTTTTTTGGTGGTTGGCTAGTACAGGGATCTGAACCCCTGACCTTGGTGTTGTAACACCATGCTCTTACCAACTGAGCAAACCGGCTAGTCCAGGATCCTAAAATTTGTACAGAAATGCACAGGACCCAGAATACTCAAAACATTCTTGATTGTTCGAGGTCTTATAATTCCAAATTCCAAAACTCACTCTAAATCTACAGTCATCAGAAGACACTGGCACTAAGGATTCACATATAGACCAATGGAACAGAACTGGGAGTACAGAAACAAACTCTATACTTATGGTCAATTAATTTTTGATAAGGTAGCAAGGCAATTCATTAAGGAAAAAAATAGTCTTTTCAATAAATGGTACTGGGACAACTGAATATCCACATGCAAAAAGATGAATTAAACCCTTACCTCATACTATAAACAAAATTCAATAGACATAAATATAAGAGCCCAAACTATAAAACTCATAAAAGAAACTGTAAAATCCTTAAAAACAAATGGCCATTAAGCACATGAAGATGTTCAACATCAGTAGGGTAGTCATCAAGGAAATGCCAATCCAAACCACAGTGAGATACCCACTTCATATCGACTAGTATGGCTTTGGGATACAAAGTAAAAAGAGAACAACAAATGTTAGTGAAGATATAGAGAAACTGAAACCCTTACAGGATGGTACTTCAAAAAGTTCATGAAAAGATTCATACTATATTTCAATTCTTATTTTTCCACAAACTTTCAAAAAGTACTTCCATACATTGTTGGTTGGAATATAAAATGGTGCAGCCACACAGCCAATTTCTTAAAACATATTTATCATAGAGCCCAGCAAGTCCACTCCTAGTCATATACCCAAGTGAAATAAAAACACATATTCACACTAAGTTGGACATTAACTGTTCATAAGGAAGCATTATTCATAATTAGTTAAAAAGTGGAAATAACCCAAATGTCCATCAACTAATGAATGGATAAACAAAATGTGATATATCTATACAACGGAATACCATTTGGCAATAAAAGAGAAAGAAAGTACTGATACATGCTGCAACATGGATAAAACTCAAAAAATCATTATGCTAAGTGAAAAGAGCCAGACACAAAAGACCACATATTGTACGATTCCACCTATATGAAATGTGAAGAAAAGGCAAATCTATATAGAGAAAGTAGACTAGTAGCCTGCCTGAGGCTGGATGGAGGTGGAAATGGGTAGAACTGCAAATGGAATGAAAAGGTACTAAAACTGGATTGTGGTGACAGATGTACGACTCTGTAATTTTACTAAAAACAGATGAATTATAAATTGTAACATAAAACAAGTGTATCTTATGGTATGTAAATCATGCCTCAATAAACCTGTTAAAAACAAACTACCATTTGTTGAATTTTATTTAGTGTGGTATCAAAGAATATGTCCGCAACAATCTGAAAGTTACCTTAAAGTATTTCACCCTTTTCTAACTATATTCCCGTGTAAGGCTGTATTATGTCTTTATAGACATACGCCGAAACACGTTGGAACAGATACCAGCTGTATTCTATGAAATTAAACATTTATAGACATTTGCAAAAATGTAAACAGTGCCCTTCTTCTCATTAAAATACATTTTTTTTGGGGGGGGGGGGAATACAGTTGTTTTTCATTAAAAAATGTGTTATTTATGTTAACATGTTTACTACTGTTATTTTTTAAAGAATTAATAAATATTTTTAAATTTCCTCAGTTTTAATGTCTAATACAGTAAATATGGGTATAATCCATATAAACAAAAGCTCTTTGGTGGTCCTCAATAAATTTTAGAGTGTAAAGAGGTCCTTAAACCAAAAACTTTGAGAACCACTTCTCTACAACCAAGCCTTTGGCCTCTAACCTGGAATGTCCCCGAAGCACCTTTGCCAGTTATCTGTTCTAACTGGCCTCTTTCTACTGCTCTCTGCAGAGCATTCTTCAACAGCTGAGGCCTGCAGAGAAAAACAAAAAATAGTAATAAACATCAATAAAAGAAAAATTTAAAGAAACAGATCCAGGGTTATTCCCAGATCTAAAGGTCTGATTCCTATTATATGTAGTATTTCATTAAAATGGACAAAAAAGTAATAAATTTCTGGCATCCTTAACAAGTGGCGTTCTTTTTTTTCAAGCAAAGAAGCTAAGTCATTACCTGTCCATACAGAAAAATGTACCATACAAAACTAATCTGCAAATTGCCAGGGCACTTCCCAAACCCATCATTTATTACCATCAAACCACAACAGTAACCAAACCAAATTAACAAGCAAAGGATGGATATCTTTAAAGTCTCATCCAACTCTGAAATTCTCTGAGGCAAAATCTAAACATCAATCTGTTAGAAATGCAGAGATGAAATTAAGATCAAGAAACTTGAAATTACTTAAAAATGTTGAAACTATTAAGAATTTAAGAGGTCTCCAAAGAAATTAATATGTTTAGGGAAAAGTATAGGGCATAAAACTGAACCTTGGGCTATGTTCACTTCTTGGTATGACTAGAAAGAGAAAAAAAAAAAGTTACCAGTTACATCTTATACAAGGATTAGATTTTAAACTGATTTCTAATGCCATATGACAGAATTACGTTCAGATTTTGTGTTTGTGTGTGTGTGTGTGTGTGTCCGGATGGTACCCTCAAAAATGTTGAAAGACCTTCTTAGAGGCCAACCCAAAGTTTCTATGTAAACCTGTATGCCCAGTTTTTCCTCTAGATCCGCAAAAAAAAAATTACTGCTATAAAATTATGGAGGTGACACACATGCTATATATAAAAAAGTCTTCAGTGCTCGCTTCAGCAGCACATATACTAAAATTGGAACGATACAGAGAAGATTAGCGTGGCCCCTGCGCAAGGATGACACGCAAATTCGTGAAGCGTTCCATATTTTTCCACATTGTATATCGACAAAATAAAATTAATAAAATAAAATAAAAGTGAAAAAAAAAAAGTCTTCAAACATTATTAGCATCATAGTTTCAGCATGGTGTGGTGTTCATACCACAAAAGGTATATTGAAACTGAGACTAATAACATTAGCATGAGTTGAGCGCTTATTAGATGCCAGACACTGTTCTAAGTGCTTAACATGAACTAAGAGATTTAAGCTCCGTGGGTTATACACTGATTTTCAACAAGGAAACTGAGACACAGAGAGTTAACTTATTCAAAGATACAAAGCTAGAAAATGATAGAACTAGGATTTAAACCTAAGGGGTGTGGTTCCAAAGCCTGTGTGCTTAGCCACAATGCTCTAGTAAATGGGAGAAGGAATTCGTGTCTCAACCCACATGAGGCATATGCTCCTTGAGTGAAAAGGTCAAGAGAACTGCCCATGTGTCATTCATTCATTCATTCAACTCATATTTATTGAATATCTACTGTGAGCTAGGCTCTAGGGAAACAGCAGTGAACAATATCGACAAAAAATAATGGCCTTCAAGAGTTTGACATTCTAATGGGGTGGAAAGGCAATAAAAAAAAAAAAAAAGCAAAAAATTATGTAGTATGTTAGAACATGATGAGTGCTATGGAGAAAAACAAGGGAAAGAAGTGGGATTCAGAATGCTTGGAGAAGGGAGAAAGGTTTTCGTTGGTCATACTGACTAAATGCAATGTGTGGGCCACGTTACTATATTGACTCGAAAAAAACAACTGTTAAAAAGTCATTTTGGAGACATCTGGGAATATTTGAACATGGACTGAGTTAGATAATGTTAAAGAATTATTAACGTTGTTAGAAACTATGTTAGTACAGGTTAAGCATCCCTAATCCAAAAAATGCAAAATGCTCTAAAATCTGAAACTCTTTGAGCATTGACATGATATTCAAAGGAAATGTTCATTGAAGCATTTTGGATTTCCAGATTAGGGATGCTCAACTGGTATGCATTCTGCAAATATTCCAAAACCAAAAAAAAAATCTGAAATCCAAAACACTTCTGGTCCCAAGCATTTTGGATATGGAATAATTAACCTGTGAGATGGTTATGTTCTTTTTTCCAAAATAAAACAAATAAAAGGTAATAAAGACTCCTTCCACCACATGAGGATATAATGAGAAGGTGGCACTCTACAATCTGGAAGAGAGTCCACAGAGAACCCAATCATGCTGGCACCCTGACGTCAGACTTCCAGTCTCTAGAACTGTTAGAAATAAATTTCTGTTGCCTGTAAGTCAAAATAATAATGACAATAATAATAATAATAATAATAATGATGATGATAAAGCAGTCAAGGCAGGCCTATGGTGATGACATTAGAGTAAAAACTTGAAGAAAGTAAAGGAATCAGCAAAGTGGATTCCGGGGAAAAACCATTCAGGCAAAGGGGATAGGAAATATAAAGAGTATGAGGCAGATGAGGGAGGGAAGAGTAGTAAATTAGGTCAGAGATGCAACAGAAGTATAGTGCCATGTAAATCATTTTAAAGACTCTGGCTTTAACTGTGAGGCAGATGGGAAGCCACTGGAGGGTTTGAGTAGAAAGGTGATATTATCTTACATTGTTAACTGTAATGTTAAGAACATACTGAAGGGGAACATGAAAAAAGCAATTAGGAAGTTACTGCTCTAATTCAGGTGAGAGATGATGGTGGCCTGGAAGAGAGTGGTAATAGTGGAGATAATGAGAAGTAGCCTGTTTACTGATGTATTTTAAAGACAAAGTAATTGCTTAGAGATCAGATGCAGGTGGGTGATAAAGAGAAGAGACCAGTACAAAGCCAGGGTTTTTGGCTCCAGCAACCGGAAAGATGTTATCATTAACTGAGGTGGAGATGATATGGGAGGTACAGGGCTTTTTTGGGGGTGGGTGGATCAAAAGATCAGTTCTGAACATTTAAGTTAGATATGTAAGTGGTGATGTCAAGTAGGTATCTATAAAAATGAATCGAGTTAGGAGGGAGGTATGGGCTAGATTCATAAATTTGTAAATTAATAGTGTATAAGTGCTATTTAAAGCCTTGTAAATGGAAGAAATTACCAAGTGTGGACAAAAAAGACAAAAGCCATCAGGTATAACCCTGGGGGCATTCTTACATTAAGCGACAAACCAGAAACCCTTAGATTGAGAAAGGAAGTATATAGTAAGGCTGGAGTAAAATCAGGAGAGTGGAAGGAAAGTCAATAAAATGTTTCAAGCACATAGGAATCAACAAGTGTGTCAAATGCTGGTGAGCTAAGGACTATGAACAGTGAGACTTGTAATGCGGTCACTGGTGAAGCTGACAGGAAGATAAAGCAGTAGGGATAAAGTATGACTAACAATAGGTTTAAGAGAGAGTAGAGGGCTGGCTGGTTAGCTCAGATGATTAGAGCACAGCCTTGTAACACCAAGATCATGGCAAATCACCAAAAAGAGAGTGGGAGGTAAGATATTACAGACAGCAAGTATTTACAACTAATACTTCAAAAAAGTATTTTTCTCACTCTTTTGTTTTGCCAAGCAAGAATGGCTAAATTTTCATGTTAAATGTGTATACGACAAGACTCCACTATAATCAGAAATAGAGAAAATCAATAGTTTCACATAAGTAAAGAAAAAAAGTTTCAAAGGAAAAAATTACCATTAAAAAAAAAAAGATCATGGGAAAAGGTCTTCAGGTTCATTAGCATTTTTGGGTCAACAACTCATCTATTACTATCAGGCAAATATTGTTTCAACATCAGATGGTGACAGAAAATGTTTCAAAAGACTAGACATGGAGCAAAGTTACACCAGTAACACCACATTATCTTAAAGAGTAGAACCATAAGGAAAGAAAAAAATGGGGAAGGATAGTCTCCAGTCATCAAAAAGTAGAGAATAAAGGCAGATAAAAATGAACATGTTTCCATTTTTAAATACACCAAACAGTGCATTTCTTATCCAGTTTTCTCTGCATACTACTACCATACTCAGAACATAAGAAGCATAACAGCATCAGGATATTAATTTCAAATTTCCTACTTCTGTGATTCTCTTTTCTTTTGCACTATTTTATTAGACACTTTGAAGACCACCAAGTGATTTTCTGAAAATGGGGCTTCTGAAACCTCAGCAATTCTAATTGTATGCCTCAGTAATGCCAAGTAAATACCAGTACTAAACTATCAGGACAAAGTGCATTCAATTTAGTAATCCTCCATGGAAAGAACTCTAGGTTAAATACAATTTTCCAAAAGGCATCACAACAAAGATCTCATAAAAACACATTCAAAACTCAAAATGTGATTCTGTGAATCACAAATTTAAACAAATTAATGTCTCCATGAATCCACAACTGAGCAAATGTGACAATCTAAATGATCAGTCCAGATGCTAAGTGGCAATTTTAACAAATGAGTTACTATCAAAATTATTTCAGGATTTTACATTACATGTTTAAATGATGAAGATATTATGCTATTTCTGCGTAGACGTTAAGTATTATTGAAGCCTGAATTCTCTTATGTTCTCAGTTATAACTCTAAAAAATGAGTATTTAAGAGGACAGAGAGTTCAGTATTAAATATTCTAACAGCTGACAATATAAAAAAAGTTACTTTGTCAGGATCTTATAAAAGAATGTGTGGTTTGGGTTTCAAAAAGAAAATGACATATGGAGATATGAAAAGAAAAACTAATTGGGCCAAAAAATACAACCCACAATAAAAGATTTTATTTCTAGCTTAGGTAAAAGTAATCCTTCTTGGATAAGTTATCTCCTTTCTCATGAAAAAGGGGCTAAGGGAATAACATGCCATGTTTTAAGATCCAGGCCAATGCCTCATACCTGATGTCCACTCTAAGCTTAGGATAGTATTGAGACACATATTTCCTGATGAGACTATAGGAAGCTTCTTTAGGTTCACAAAGGCGAGTGAAGGCCAGTGGGAGGACATCCTCCAATTTTACTTGTGGTTCTGGATCCACTGCAGAGCTCCTCTTCTGAAATATAATATCAAAAATTACAATCATTACAGAATATAGAGCTTTCTGTTCAAATGCTTCTACATAACAATTCAAGGGCTTTCCCCAGCTGACTGCCAAACCATCTAGCAAAAGGAAAAGTATCGCTTTTTTTCCACATTCAAATAAATCATAACACAGTGGCATAATGTCACTTGTGTGGCAATTTCTTTCAGATAAAAATTTCAGATTGAGTTAAAAATACATATAAAAGTCAAAAGGAATGGTATACTTTGTTTAAAGGTCTAATATTCATGATTTCAATTGCTGACATAGATGAAATACTAGATATCTTACCTTATTATTGCAGAAATACTTTACGTAAATGAAATTATTCATTTGCAGGGGAGTGTTAGTATTTTTTAAAAAGAGAGAAGAAAAATTGGCTCTTGGCATAGTTTTTGGGTCTAGTACTAGGTAAAAATGTACTTGTACACCTCCTCTAGTTTAAAGATATTTCAGAAAAAGAATTATTCATACAGCTACCCATAAATAAGGCAGTTAAGACCACAGGCTTAACTGGAGTGCTTGGGACTTGCACCTTAGCTATTCTATTCATTAGCTGGACAAAAAATTTCTTAAAACAAATTACTTATAACTCTGGGCCTTAATAGAAAGGCAGCACTTTTCAAAGTGTCAGGTACAGAGTACACACTCAAGAAATGTTACAGTGCTTAATGAAACTGTGGTATAGACTTCTTACCTTTCTGTTTCTGGATTTCTGAGGTGTTTTTGTTGATTTCTGGACCACAACAAAACTTCCAGAAGCACCTTTTCCTTTTACCTAAAATAAATTTTTATTTTAAATCATTCTAGTATTCATATCTATAACTTTGTACTAGACTAAGGGAATTACAGGACATGGTGATGTAAGAGCTAATGTAAAGTGCTGTTTAACTCTTCAGAGAAAAAAACAACAATGGATGAGAAGTCAAAAGACTTGAGATATAATCCTATTTATGATACAATCTAGCCATTCAATATTGGACAACCCAGTTAACCTTCTGAGCTTTTGTTTCCTCACTGACAAAACTGAGGAAGAATGTTATTGTGATACCAGGTTAAATAGTTTACTAAAGCTTTAAAAAAAATCAAAAATGTCCCATGAAAGGAAGGGATACAATCTCTTACAGAAAATGAGAAAATTCCTCACTGTCTTGGAAGGAAGAGAGCTCTCTGGCAAAAGTTTAGAGACTAGTTGGTCTCAGGCTAACTAGTGATAATTACAGATTATCACCTCTCACGGGAAAGATTATCTAATAACTTTTTAAAACATTGTACATGATGGTATGTATAAGTCTTACCACATATTTCCATAGTTTACAAAGCACTTTCATAGAACTTTAAAGTTGATTCACAGCAACCAGTCTTCCACACGTCAGCTGTACCTACACTGCTGTCAATGCAGCAATCAAGCTGAAATGCATTTAGCCTATTAAGTGTTGTTTAAGCATCAAACTGAGGGTCAGCCTATGGAGGCAAGAATTAGTCACAAACTAAATTTTCATAAAGAAAAACATGAGCCAGCCCATAAGCTGTGCTGACATGTACTATGTTAAGGATGGGTCTTTGGCTGTAATAAATATACTGGCTAGGTAAGACACCATTTAATCCATGATCACTTTAAACGCCATTTAAATATCAGTTTTACAACATTTTGAGAAAGCTAGACTGTAAGCTCCACACAACAGTAATCTGTTTTATTCACTGATGGAGTCCTAAGCACCTGTGTAGCAACACAGAAGGCACTCAGTATACATTTATGGAATTAAGTATTTGTTGAAAGTTCCTAAGCAGGGCTTAAATGCCTGTGGCACAGAATTCTATAGTAATCAAACTGTGCAGAAAGGTATAGAAAAAAGGCAACAGGACTCTGGGAATGTGGTAAGTTAGGTTCTTAGAACTATTTCTGCCACTACCATGGGAACTTGGTAGTTATTTTATCACTCTAGACCTCTGAAGAGAGTTAGATAAGATAAAATTCATTCTAGCTTTAGATTTTTTTTTTTTTTAAAGATGACCGGTAAGGGGATCGTAACCCTTGACTTGGTGTTGTCAGCACCACACTCACCCAGTGAGCCAACCGGCCATCCCTATATGGGATCCGAACCCGCAGCCTTGGTGTTATCAGCACCGCACTCTCCCAAGTGAGCCACGGGCCAGCCCCTAGCTTTAGATTTTTATGATTCTAAGAAATGCTTCAATGTACTATGCAAGGTAACATGGATTTAATGCCTGAAATCAATATTGGTTCTAGTACTAATCTCAATTCACTCAGGCTTCCCTGACACTAACAGGCTTTAGTAGTTTAGATACTAATCAGTTAAGGTAAACTTACTTACAAAGCTAATTTATAATGGTAACAAATCTAGTCACATAAGTCAGGCTTTAAAGCTAACAAACCTGGGGGCCGACCCATGGCTCACTTAGGAGAGTGTGGTGCTGATAACACCAAGGCCACGGGTTCGGGTTCAGATCCCTATATAGGGATGGCTGGTTAGCTCACTTGGGAGAGCATGGTGCTGACAACACCAAGTCAAGGGTTAAGATCCCCTTACCGGTCATCTTTAAAAAAAAAAAACCTAACAAACCTAAGACGAGTTAATTACCCTCTTTGTATCGCAATAGAAGGATTTCATAACTCTACTTCTCATCTTCAGTGCTACATGATTCCAAGCACAAACAGCCTCTAAAGAAAATCCAATTAGGAGTACTATTTTATTGCTTCTGCTCTCTAGAGGGATATTTAACTGTAAAAGCAACTGGCAACACTGTTTTTGAAACCTACCCTCAGATAATAAAACTAGGTCAAGCTTAAGTATTTCATCATCTCGTAATTTATTTTTTAACAAAAAGCCTTAAAAAGACTAAATTTTACTAAATATGGACTTAATAATAAGCAAATAATCTTATGTCCAACAACTGTGTAATACCTGTTTGATGACTCCTCTATTTAATTCTCTTTTCAGTGCTTGTTTAAGGAGATAGCCCCTTCTCTCCAGCTCCAAAGAAGGATACTTATGGATGATATATTTTCGAATAGCAACCACTGATGCACCACTCTTCTGGAAGCAAGCCTAGAAAACACATTTATCAAACCATACACATATTTTAAATTAGTTTTTTAAAAATTAGACAAAGAACCTGACACATATTTTCAAAATAAATTATTATGGAAGTGAAATTGATAATGAATGATAAACATGGCAGGGAAGAATAAACAGTACTTCAGGTAACTTCAGTTCACAATAGCTGTGGAAAAATACAGAATTACTAAATATTTCTGCAACAATTTTAAATTGTTCAAAACAGCCAAAGAGATCATACAATGAAAGAACAACACTGTGTGCTAATGAAGAACCTCTTTCCATTTTACTTCTATTCTATATTTAGAAGACAGATCTTTAGCATCAAAATGAAGAAAGCAGAACATTTCTATTGCTTATAAGATCACAGATCTGGCCGTTTTAAAGAATGAGTTTTGGCATACCAAGACCAATATTTCTCTGCAGGCTTTGTATGAATCTCAGCAGAGAGAAGCAGCAAAGATCATCTGAACCAATGGCATAAAAATGGGTTTACAGAAGGCAAAATCTTAAGGGTAGTTTTCAGTAACAACGGATGCATTCTATTGGAATTTAAAGTGCCCTCTTCCATTTTCATCCTATTTATCTAGACTCCATTTGACTAATGTCCATGGAAGAATTAAGTATCTCATATGTCACAAAGGTAGCAAATATTTTTCACATGCCTTATAGTTTGAAGCACACAGAAGTAGCATCTGTTATTTATCTAATGGACTAGTCCACCAATTTTGTGTTGCCATTGTCTAAAACTGAACATAGCACTTATTCACTCCCATTGGATAAGGACTTGGTTGAATGTTATATTCTGACAACAACGTAACTCACAGGTAGATGAACCAGAAAAAACTGTACAATACAAAACAAGTTGGGTTAATATGGGTCACCTAATTCAAGTCTTTGAACTATTAACAACCTACTGAAGTTTATTTCCTGACCTTATAAGAAAACACCAAGCAAAGAAAACTAAGCAGAAAAGAACTCTCTAATGCTAAAACAAATATTCCCCTGCTTCACCAAACTGACAATGAGATGGAAGTAGTCATCAGGACTCTGGTTTGATACAGAAAATGGTATCGGTGGTCTGAAATCATGATTTGTTATATTGCATGGAATATACATGACGTATATACATATTATTTGTACGAATACACACAATCATTTCAAACCATTCTTTAGGCCAAATTTATATTGTTTTAAAATTTTATTTCAATATTTTAAACTTTCAGTCCCTTCTCCATCCTTCAAACCCAGGCTGAATGGTCATGAAGTGAAATCCTAGAAGAAAGCCTACACAAGATAAATATCTTACTATGGCAAAGCTATCTAGACCAAGAAAGTTTTCTTAATGAGGTGAGAGCATAAGAAGTCTTGAAGAAGAGAAGAGAGAGGCCTGAAGGCAAACTCTTTTCCAGTTTATGTATCAGTGCTACATTCTCCAATTCTGAGAATGACAACCAGGCTGCTGCTCCTTATGTATACCAACTTTGGTTAAAATAATCTCACACCCCAGTCCTGACTCTAGCAACAGGGTCCCTGAAAATGAGGGATGTGATTTAAGTCCTCTTTATCATCTGATAACATGAAATAAGGCAAAATTAAGTAAGACTTATACAGTAAAGGTACTGTCAGATTAGAAGAAAACCTTAAAAGATTAAAATAATAAAACTGCGGCTGGCGGATTAGTTCAGTTGGCTATAGCGCAGCGTTACAATACCAAGGTCAAGGGTTTGGATCCCTGTACAGGCCAGCCGCCAAAACAAAAAAGAAAACTACATCTGACGATCACATAAGCTAAAGAAACTCAATGGATTATAGCAAAGTCATAAAGCAATGTAAGGGGCCGGCCCTGTGGCACACTCGGGAGAGGGCGGCGCTGGGAGCGCAGCGATGCTCCTACCGCAGGTTCGGATCCTATATAGGAATGGCCGGTTCGCTCACTGGCTGAGCGCGGTGTGGGTGACACCACACCAAGGGTTGCGATCCCCTTACCGGTCATGAAAAAGACAATAAATAAATAAATAAATAAAGCAATGTAAGGAGGATAATTTTTGCAAGCATTTTGGAATGGCTAGAAGATGAAGCAAAGCAGTGGATTTATAAGAGGGTTTCTTAGTTCAGGAGTGAAAGATAACCAATACCAATACTGGACATTCAGCTTTACTAACAGATCTAAATATATTTTAACAAAAATTCTCAATGTTATTGAGTTAGAGTCACAATTAGATGTTATACAGGCAAATACCCTGCTTGTCTCTCTACATTGTATCACTAGCAGAGTTGCCTGACACAGATAAGGTAGTCCTTAAATGTTTGTTGAGTGAATTAACATTTTCAGGCTTCAAATAAAAACTGTAGTACTTAATCAATTAACTGAGTAAAAAATATTCTAAAGTTAAAAATACTTGCCATAGTAAAATATGAATTAAAAAGAAAAACAACCGTGCTCACCAAATGTGATTATGTTAGAAAAACATAAACCTCACAATGGCTTTCTTCTATTTAAATCTCCTTTAGGAAACAGACCAAGTTTTCTGAAGAATGCCACCTTTAAATAAGCAAAAGATGAACAGAGTAATCTAAGATGAACTGCTTGAAATAAAAACTTGCCTTAATGGCCTCAGTAAGAATTGCATCCATCTTGGGACGTGGGGAGGAAGCCATCGGTGTTTGTTTCTGGGCCTTGGCTAGCTGGCTGGCAGAAAGGGTAGCCCAGGAAGGTATTGTTTTTTTCACTTTCTTCTCCTTTTCTTTAGACTGATCTTTTTCACTTTAAAACAAAGAATTGTTATTATTCAAGATAAACTTTCCAGAGAGAAGTATAAAATCAAAAAGACCAGAGGGATAAAAATTAATTTTTCAATTTATTTATACACTAAGGTGATATGTACAATAAGCAAAATTTTACAAAATAAAACATTTTTAAAACTCTGGATGATACTATAAATGAACTAAAAAGATGTTTTCTCTTAAGTACAGGAGAGAGGAGTCACACCAATTAGCACTAGTAAGAAGGCCCAGTACCCAAAAGAAATGAGAATTTAAAATGTATACTAGTAACAACTATAACAGATGGAATTTGATATGGTGGAAAGAACTCAATGTCAACCCACTGACACCCTTAACAGTGCCATGAAAGCAGCCATGACTTAGGACATGGCATACACGTTCCATGAGTCATACTCTTAATTTTCTCTAACTTCTGCTTGTGCATTGTCAGATTCCTTGTGGGTGAGATGAGTTTTAGCTCCAACACTTATTAACTACATGATTTTGGTAAGTGATATGAGTCTCAGTCTCCTCAGTTGTAAAATACTAACGTAGTACTAACTCCTTCACAAGGTGGTGCAAGACTTATGATATTATGTTTATCAAAACAATTTTGAGAGCCATAAAGCATTATATAAATTTTACTCTCAGTAATAATAATGGCACTCTATGCCCCTAACACATGCACTAGAACATTTAAAAATACAGAATAGCTGCTAAAAATTCCACAGATCTAACTTATAGCTATGAAACTGGGATAAAGGATTCACTAAGGATAACACCTAGAAGGTATAGTTATTATTAAGTTATTTTTTTTTATTTCAAAAGAAATTTCTAACTGTTCTGACCAATTATGAAGAGTTGGATGAATGCTACCAGCTCTCCTGCAAAAAAAAATTTTTAATTAAAAAAGAATTGCCATCACTTGAACAGATACAGATCATCAAAAGAAAGTTTTGCTTTCAGATTCTCAGTTATCTTCAATTGAATACTTCATCAAACAAAAACAGGGTTTTAGGTCACTCTAGCAATGCCTCAGTACAGCTTATTGCTTTCTAACATAAGCACATAAAAATAACTCATTCTTGGCACAGAGGTGGGAATAAAATGGTGAATTGTCTTCCAGGTCAGATTTTTATAGTTATGCTTCATTCTCATTAAAATTTTGTTAATAATTAAAATAGCAGACACTCCCACAAAAACACATTCCAAAAAGAAAAGACTTCTGGATTATTCAAAACCATTGTTTTGCTAACTACTACAACGAAGTCATCCAAAAACATAAATAAACTTATTCCGAATGATAATTCTAAAAGTAAATCCAAACAGAAATACCTGGCATAAACCAACATCATAAAACAATCTGATCTACAGTCTTTTTACACAGTCTTCAACTATAAATAGCAAGAAGACATAACTTCTTACTCCTTTTTGGTTTCCTCAGAAGACTTGTTTTCTTCCTTCTCTTCATTCTCAGGTTCCCCCTTTGGTTGCTCTGTCTCACTAGATGTTGCAGGTGGAGTTTCATTCTCTTGTTCTTCTACAGTGGAGACAGATTCCTCTGAACTTATGTCTGGTTCTAAAAAAATCAGGTTAGCAGAATTATATTAGGTAGATGTATTAGAGCTTGAGTCAACAAAAGAGTTAAAGCTTATTTTATTAAACAGACCAGCCAAATGTTCTAATTAACAGGTGAATTCTAAAATGAACAACAAATGACTGAGTACAGTTTTCTTTCATTTCTTTATGTCACTGAATTTGCCTATTCAAGTAGTTATTTATCCAGACCATTTTGTAAGAAAAGGAGATGGACCAGGAAATTACACTGAGAGAGAAAATTGTTTTACAACAAATCTTTTGCAATATCGAGACCCGTAATTAAGAAATTAGCCATTTTATAATTTAATGGACAAATCTTAGAAAGAGAATAAGTAACAAAAAATGAGCACATATTTTCCAAGTGGAATGATGGTGGCAAGGGTAAAATATGAGAGGGAGAACACTGAGGTCTGCAGTTGTTTGTGCTTTTTCTTCACAACATGTCTCTTTCAGCAGCTACTATATAACACAGAACCCCAGGCACTGTTTACAAAGAAACTTCAAAAAAAAAAAAGTACTCCAGTGGCAAAAATTAGGCAAAGAATAAAAGTATATGCTTAAAGACTTTGATCATTTAAATTATGTGAACTCATTACTAGAATAATGATGAGGACTTTTCTGTGGCCTTCACATAAACAAATAAAGAGAATTTTTAAAATGTCACTTCTTTTTTATAACTAAACTACATAAATACAATTTTAAAGGATTTTCTAGTCTTTCAGGAAATTAAAATTATAAGCCATAAATTTTAGAACAGTCAACTATCATTCACAAACCCTGTCCTGGATTATGCTCTTCAACTAGACTTGCATAGACCAGACTGGTCCAAACTCCCATATCTGTTCAGCCAAAACTAAGGTTTTAGAGTCAGACACACTTGGATTCAAATTCAGTCTATAACCTTCTAGCTCAATGATCTTAGGGCAAGTTCTTTGACATCTCCAAATCTCAGTATCCTTACCTCACAGAGTTATTATGAGGATTATATAAAATGTTTTAGGAAAAGCCTGTCGGCCAGTATTTGTACTAAGTGAGAGATTCCTGTCCTCCTTTGGCCTTTTCTGCTGCTTCTGGAAGTGTTTTCCAAATGCTTAGGATCACAAAGTATTAGGGTCAGAACTTCATTATAACAATGGTATCTGGGGATACAGATAACTGCATTTAGGTTTCCCACAGTAAGATGTATTTTTCACCACACTGTATATTGACAAAATAAAATTTTAAAGGGGGAAAAAAAAATAAGATGTATTTTTCATCGTGATGTATATCTTTCACAGCCCCTCGCACCAACCATTTGACCTAACTGGATGCATGGGTAAGAATTTACTATTAATCATATGTTTATTTATATATTGCCTTATTCTAAAAAAGGATGAAAGACTAAAAGCCATTTACTGGGTTTTACTATAATAATACAGCTATAAATTCAATTTCACAATATTTTCTCAAGAATAACTGCTTAAGAGTTATGACTTAATAGAGGTTCAGTCACTCTACAGACATTGAGACATGACATTTTCACCTTCTAAAAATCTTTAAATATGAAATATTACTCTTCCCATATGGTCTGGCAATGACATACCAAAAGCTACCACTTCTCTTTTTAAATGTTCCCCTGAAACACTTTGCCATGAAAAAAGAGCAATTAAATTCAAAAGGATTTATGTGACACTCCAAATTGCAGTAAAAACTTCTGCCTTTTTAAGTTGTACCACTGCTTTACTTTACCTGGCTTTTCTTCCTCCCCTTCAGCAAGCTTACTTTTGGGAGGAGTTTCCCGGGTAGAATTCACAGCTCGACGAATTGGCATGGTGCTATCTTCTACCTTCTAAGAAAAGAGATGGCCATAATCAAACATGCATAAAAAAATTTTCTTTTCTCTCCTTCTCAAGGGGCCTAACTGGGTGTCAGAAGATGTAGGAGTATTCCTCAAGTTGACTCCAGGATCTGATGCAAATTACTTTTAACAAGCTTTTTTGAAGTGAAATACAACCTTTAAAAAAATACTTTTCAAAATATTTTAGCTAGAATTTCAAATGGAAATAAGTAATTATACTTTATTTGGAATAAATTTAGAAGACTGGAGGTTTCCTTGGGAATTTGAAGGGAAAGGGAAGATGAAAAGAACTTTGTATCTATTTGATTTTTTTCAGATTCACAACCTAGACTCCCCAAAGTAAGGGAAGGAACATGTACCAAGAAGGACCCAGCAGGGCCTGAAGTCAGGGACTGATCCAAGAGTGAGCTTCAAGAATGCGTCAGCCCCTACCTCACCTAACTTGTCCGCGTGGATCAGCTGAGCTCCTACTATAAGTGGGAGTGCCTTAGGATGGACGAGTTCACCTTGAGACGTATCAGTCGCCATTTAATATAATTTCTAGGCCCGAGTACAGGTTACACTCTGAAGCCTCTGCTGTTAACCACAAGGATTTTTCCTAATGGTTTCAGTGTGGTGAAGATTCAACCTAAAGCACAGAAAAGACCTGGTGTGAAGATGAACAGAAACAGAACTAAACTAAAATGTCTAAATTTAATATACATCCAAAGGGAAAAAATATAACTATAAAACTTATAGTTAAGTGACAGATGACTTGGTCAGTTATTATTCGGAAAGATAAACCACCATCAAAACATAGACTATGTAAAGCAGCAACTAAGACAAATGCATAAGCCACAGCAGCTGTTGCACCTTCCGCATGAACAAAGGCAACAAGGACAAGAAAGCTTATACAGAACCTAACTCCATCCCCTCCTGCTACCATCAGGAACTTAGAAGGATAGAATAAGGAGACTAAGGAACAGTTCAGTCAAATGTTTAGTCAAAGATCAGTTTACTAGAGAGAGAAGGCTTTCGTTGTTATTGTTCTCAAAGGAGTCAGGAAAATTAATTGTAATCTTAACTCTATCTCCATTAAAGAACTAATTTTTTTCTCTATTAATGGAAAATACAAAGGCAAAAATACTGCTGAAAAACATTATATTCTAAGTGCCTCCAGACCCAGAGAAGTAAATTTAGACCATTACCTAGGAGAATTCAAGTATGCTTCCAAGACCTTATTTGTCATATTTTTAATGTAAGCAAAATTAGTAGAGAAGAAATATAATTAATATTCAAAGACAAAACCCATGTAGTCACTCAAATTTACCTGATCATTAACACCCACCCCCTCCCATCTCATCTAGGACTCAATAACTAAAATTCCTCAATAAAAATTTATAATAAAAATTCCTCAATATAAGAAAATGATCATTTAAGTGTTTAGACCTCTGTGCTAATGAACAATTAACAAAGAGTTGGGGGATGACAGATTTGTCATTCAACCTCTACATTAAGCTCTAACCCTGTCTAGGAATTCAAGCGCTTTCAACTTCTCAGGTAATAATCCCAATCTACAACTAAAATAAATCCAAGGCTGGCCGGTTAGCTCAGTTGGTTAGAGCATGCCTTACAACACCAAAATCCATAGGTTTGGATCCCTGTACTGGTCAACCACCAAAATATATATATATAAAATAAATCCAAGAAATTCAAACATAGAGAATGCTTTCACATTTATAGGGAAAATCTTTTCATGGGAACACCAAGCACAATACCAAACTTGTGAATCATCAATCAGCTGTAAGGAAAGGCAGCTGAAAGAATTCAAGATATGATAATACATTAAAAATTATTATCAATAGTGAATTAGGAATATCCATGAATACTTAAAAGTACTAACTGTTACAAAAACTATGTAAAAGGCTCATGTAGAAATTCACTTCAAAAAATTATAAAATACAGAATGAAATTAGTTGTTTTCTGAACTGTGAAAATAGGGCCAAATTGGTTTAAGGGCATCATTGAGGTTTGTGAAAACTAAAAATCTATCTTGGGATAATTTCAATATATAAACTTGCTCATTCATCCAACTAGCACTCATACAGTAATATATTTTCCTTATAATAAAAAAAAAAAATAAACTAGGCTGCTTAGCTTGGTTGGTTAGTGTAGCATTGATAACACCAAGATGTGGGGTTTGATCCCTGCCAGCAAACAAAATAAAACAAACAAAAAACTAAGCAAATCTGCTGATATTTTTACATGCAAACTCACTCTATAGAAGTGAAACTATATCACAATAAGATTATCCTTGGTAAAGTGATATTGCTAATGAATTTATCTTTCTTAACCTACAATAACACCAGCTAGGTTGAAAATGCTACCAGGAAGTCAGCGAAACCTTCAGGAGTTCCTGTTCATAGGCATATCTTTTAAAAATATCTTCCCTGTAAACAAAATACTGAAAAGTGTCAAAACCTTTCTAGTCAACTCTGTATTCATGAATTACTCAAAATTAAAACAAATGGGTTAAAAAAGGAGGGTGGGTGCACAGGAAAATACTCAGTATCAAAATGATAAAACTGACTAAAATTAAAATCAGGGCAATGACAGGTTCACAGCCCATAAAGACATCAGACATCATTAAACTAAGGACAAGAATGATAGTTTAAATTAGGCCAGATAAGAAGTATGCCCAGGTTGTAATAACTTAGAGATCAACTGGCTTGCCAATCTTCCTGGCTGCATCCACCAAAAAAAAAAAAAAAGATCCTGACATTCTCCTGCTTAAAACTTCCAATACCGCCTCTCATTAATCTCACTTCCTACTACTATACCTATCACTCTCCTCTCTTGGCTCCAAACACATAGATATTCTTTTGGGCCTTGCAATGTGCTCTGCTCCATGCCTCAGAGTATTTGCACTTACTGGTCTCTTAAACTGGAACACTCTTTCCCTAGACCCTTCAAAGCAGGTTTCTGCTCAATATCACCCCCTCAGAAAGTCCTTCCATCTTTCTTATTCTTCTTCAGGTTTCTTTATAATATTTACCACCACCTGAAATTCAATGTTTGTTTATTTCTTCATTACGTGTGTCTCCCACCCAATGAAAGCACTACAAGGACTAAGACTTTAATCCACTCCTGCACCTACTAGAATAGTATCCAACACATAGTGGATACTCAATATTTATTTTGAAAAAAGCTGAATGAACAATGACATCTGACAGTACTTATTACTTCATTTAGTATATCTGAATAACGTTAAAAAAAGATAGAACCCATAGTTATTTAGGAAAAATATTAAGAAATGCTTGCCTCAGCTCTGAGTTTCCTTAGTAAAGGTTGTGGAACTCTAAAACTTCACTCTGTAGTATTTTCTGTATAATAGGTGGGTTAATGGATTATTTAATAAATCCACCGTTCATTACAGAGTTAACAAAACTAGGGCTGGTCAGTTAGCTCAGCTGTTTAGAGTGTGGTGCTGGTAACACTAAGGTCTGGGATTCGATCCCTGTACCAGCCAGCCGCAAAAAAAGAAAGAGACAAAAAACCCCAAACTGTATGGATAGTTAATTCATACTGCCTTAATATCACCATGTACCTACTAACTAACCGTTTTGCTACTGCACTTCTGAATGATCAGACTTTTTAGGCTGCCACGCTTGTTCCCTGACTTGCCCCCCAGCTAGATCTCATTTAGTTGGTTCACTGCTGCATACTTGGTGCCTAAGACCATACCAGGCACAGAACAGGTGCTCATCGAATATCTGTTAAATGAAAGAATGAATAATTGAAACTTATGTTTTTGACCTGGGTTCTTACATGTGCCCCAAATAATGAGTTATCTGTGGCATATGTGGTCCACCTGTGGTCAGTTTGTATTTTACTTAATGTTAGATTAACACAAAGATTTGCTTTTGTCAAGGGAAATGTTTAAATTGTTTTAATGCAGGCAATAAAGAAAGGACTGTAGAAGTAAAAAGCCTAAAATCTCAGAATTTATTTATTCCCTCTATATCAAGAGAAAGCCACAGAGTAAGTAGAAGTTTAACAATGTATTTCAGTTTATTGATGTCTTTGATAATACGCATTTTAGGGAAAGTACTACTATTTCATATTTCATCATAAAACATGTAATACATTATACATAATAATGTCATTAGTTATGCACTGAATACCTCAAATTGTTCCTAACGTGAAGTCGTTCACTATACTCAGATTTAATGGGTCATGTCACAAAAAGCACGTCTGCAATTTAACTGCTGACAACATTTTTTTTTTCCACTTTCGCATTCAGTAAATCAGCATGTACTGTTTACCCTGGGCACAGACGATAAGGACACTACGTGGTCCCTCCTCTCAAGATAATCACAATCTAACTGGCTAGAATTAAGACTTTCATCTATACATGAAGAGTCAGTATACTTCCTCCACAAAGTTCCGGCCCTTAATCTTCCAAGTAAGCTTAAAAACAAAGCCAAAGAAACCCCACAAACACCTAAAATGTTACTTCTACTCTGAAGCAAATCACACTAATAAAATTTTTTAAAGTTAATAAGCTTTACGCCTAGGCCAGATTAAACAAAAGTAAAGTTCCTTCCAAAATGACACTAGTCATGTTTAATCTCACTCTAAGACAAAACAGCTTGCTCCAAAAGTCTCAGGTGACTCCCTAGCCGTATTTCTAACTGGATTCTCACTTTCCGATGGAAAGTCAGGAAGCACAACAACAGAGAGAGAATTTACACGCGGAAGGGGCAGGGCAGTTCACCCTGTCTAATCCTCTGATTGGGCAGGAGAGAGTCCTCCCTCAAAAGGGTTAAGTGACTGTCCGGAGTCACAGACAGTGGTCAATTCGGTGTCAGACCTCAGCTCTGGGGCTCTCCCTTCACCACTCCTGCCTCCATGTCTTCACCAACGCTCAGACCGAGAGAGGGAACGTTCTGACGGCCTACCGCAGCACTGCTCTACCTCAGGCCACACCGTCGAAGGTGCGGCGAGTAACAAGGTCTGGTTTATGCCGCACGGGAAGACGAAAGCTTAAGGCCGCCGTCGCAGCAGCAGCAGCAGCAGCAGCAGCAGCAGCAAAGCCAACAGCTGGCACCCCCGACCACAGAAAGCTGAGAGGGGCTCGGCAGAGAGCAGCGAAGAGACAAAGAGGCGAGGCAGCGAGAGGCAGCGCTACAGGGTCCCTGTGGAGAACGCGCACACACTGGGGGGAGAGAGCGGGGCCAGATGAAGGCCGGGGAGGCTCAGGACGGCGGACACCGAGGAGCTGAGGCGAGGGCTCAGCGCGGTGACAGCGCAGGGCTCCCGTTCCGCAGGGACGCGGCAGCGCCCGCCTCGGCGACGCAAGAAGCGGCGGACCGCGAACCTCAGCGCGGCGCACACTCACCACTGGGAGCTCCGTAAGGGCGACGGCGGGGGCGGAGAACCCGGGGGGGCGGGCCCGCCGCAGCCAGTCACCGCCGCCGGCATCTTTCGAACCGGCTCCGAAAACCGCTGAGGGAGTGGGGTGAGGGGCAGGCGCGGGCAGACGACTGGCCTCCGCGGCCTCGGAGCATGCGCAAGCCCTCAGCCAATCCGGGCGCCGCGGAGGACGCTGGCGCAAGCGCGCTGGGACGCGGGGTCGCACGGCCGGGGAACGCTACCCCTCCTCCCCCAAGTCCAAACAAAACAAGGGCGGGAGTGCGCGCACCGAAGGGCCCTGGAGGAGGCGTCGGCGAGAGGGGCAGGGGGCTAGGTTGCAGTGGGGAGGGGGAGGGGGGCGGAGCGGCCGCGGAAGGCAGACAAAAGGCGCCACCCCCGGGGCCCTGGGCGCCCCGCCCCCTCCTCTCGGGGAGCTGCGTC
>NW_007726253.1:628486-698691 GCF_000696425.1 Galeopterus variegatus
CGCGGAGGGAGCGCGCGGGACGTGCTTCTCGGAGCGGGGGCGCGGGGGCGCGAGAGGGCGCTCTGGTACTGACGTTCGCCGGGCGCTGTCCTGGTGGCGCCCGTTTGTCACCGTGGTGCGGTGGTGGTTTCTTTTCTCTGCTCTCTGGTTCGGGTCCCTGGTTTGAACCGGGTTCCGCTTCAGCGGCCCGTCTGCCTTTACAGGGTCTGGCATTTCCCGCTTCTTAGTTAAACCGCAGCCCAAGAGCAAACTACCTTTCTTTGAAGACCTTAGAGAATTTAGTGCCCCACATTCGTTCCCATTAAGTTTCCACACAATATAGGGCAGAGTAGTGACTCAGGATCAAGGACTGAAAAACTATTAATCTAATCTATGAAACTGTCTTCCCGGCCTCCCTAACCCGCATACACTGGGAGCGTTCCCCAAAAGGAAACTCTAGGACTAGAAGAGAGAAATCCCTTTGAATTGTCACAGTACTTTGGTATGGCTTACTTAGGCAATGTGCAGATTGTTGAAAAAATGTAACTCTTCAAAGCCAGTTTGGAAAGAGTCAATGTATTTAGAGTAGCAGATGTTCTGTGTGGGGTGGTGGTGGTGGAGGTAATGAATATAGGGAACTAGTGAACACTAGAATTGCCCCGAAGCTCACAGCAGTTGACCAATACTCAAGTGCATGTGCCAATCTTTCGAAAGACTTATTGGAACCACTTTAGCACTGAGCATTGTAACTGCCATGGCCATTCACTCCATCAGTTCAAATTGCACCACGACCACCAAAAATTCATTATGAGGTGGGCATTATCATTAACGTCCTGATGACATTACCATTCCCGGTATTCCGGTGTCATATTCAGGCTGTTCAGAGGGGTTTTGGTCATTTTGTGCCATTTTTCATTCTTCTCGTTTCGTTTATATCAATATTTCTATCCTGTTTCTGTTTTTATTTTTTTTGGCGGCTGGCAAGTTGGGGTATCCAAACCCTTGACCTTGGTGTTATAACACCGCAGTCTAACCAACTGAGCAACTGGCTAGCCCCACTGTTTCCTTTTTTAAAGACTATTCCATTTTTATGCATACGTTTAAAACATCTTCCCTTTCTTCTTTTACCCTAAAATGTCTTTAGCCCCATCTCATGCAAGAAGCTGACCGAATAAGAGCTAACTGGAAGATTTCTCCTCCACAGAATTGTGCTTAAATAAAAACAAAACAAAAAAAAATTTTTTTTTCTGTTGTTCACAGTGTATATACAAGAAAGAAAAGTCCTGAGACAAAATTCATCCTTGAGAGTGTGTGTGCACACACATAGAAAACTATGCAGTAAGGCTACCCACTTGCTGAAGACTGAAGCTGTAAATTTCCTTAAGAAAAGGACTTGAAATTTTTATTGTACATATCTTAGTTGAAGCATTTTACCTATGCTAAATGTATCTAGCCAATTTTGATTTTTATAACTAGCTGCATTTTACTTAAACACTCCATGGTGGTATGATTTTATCATTTATCTCACTTGGCTTTCTTTGAGCTATACTAATAAAAGTCATTCAATTCTGTTTTGTAACAGTTACATGATGATTTTTTACATTTAAGGGTAAACAGGCTGTTTGACATTCTGCACTGGTGGGAACACCCACCTCAGCAAGTATAAGAGCAGGTCAGCTCTCAGGGAGTGTATGGAGAAAGTTGGCATCAGATTGTGGGCCTCCTGGCACTGGGAAGACCCTCTCACTCCAAGGAGACTTCCCACACTGTTAAAGTCACTGAAGTTCCACCCTTCAGAGATTAACTCCTTTGATTTAATCTTTGCTCTCTTCTATAGCACTTTTAAAGTAATAATTGAGAATTCATTGTTTTAACCTCTTTCCGTTTGACAGTAGGGGATCCGAAAAGTAAAAACCTTGGGTGTCTAACTAGGGGAGGAGCTTCTGGGAGAGAGAAAGGAGTAAATGTGGGGCAGTCTGTGATGACTTCATAATTCTGCCCAGGGCCATGTGTGCCCAGGGAGTCCCGGCCTAGGATGTTCCAGAAACATGAGCAAACATAGGTGTTTGTGAACTAGAAAAAATAAGTGTTAAGTAGTTCTCACAATGTAACTGCATTATCTCTCATTTTCAACAAAAATACCCATTTTTCAGAAGCCAAGTCCTTGTTTGCCTTTTAGCATACAGCAAGCTTTGCAGACTTTACAGCCTGTTGTCAAGGCAATAAATTGGTTTTTTGCTATTCCTCAAATTTAAAGTTATGATACTTGTCTGTTAGGCTAAAAGGTCTTGTTTTGTAACAAAAAGCTAAGTAGGTGACTTGGAAGTGTTAGGTATAAAAATGGAGAAAGTTGAAGTTAACTGCAGATTCTAAGAGTGTTCCAGACCAGAGCTATGACACTGCAGTCACTGAACTGAGCATCAAAAGGTACACCTACCTACTTATACTCCACCTTGGGTTAACAAGGAAAGGTTTGAAGAGTAATTCTTGATTGGCTGGTGGGGAGAAGTTTTTGTTCCCAGCAGGCTTGATCTTTAATCTTCCCGGGAATCATAGCTGAGGGATTGCAGTTTAGAAGTAACCAAAACCAGGCCATGACTTGGATCCCTTCAGAATGTAGGTCTTGGCAGGGTTAGGAGATACTTGACTTTTCTGGTTCCCAGCCAGAAAGACTGGAAATAGAGCTCAATTTAGTGGCAGTTTGGAAAGGGATGGTGAGAGAAGTAACATTTTATACTTCATACTTAGCAAAAAATGGAGGCTGATAAAAAGATTTAATATTACTCCCCTGTCCTCCAATGGTTTTCTGAGGCCAAGATGCTGGTTTAGAGATAAGCAACATCCCTGAATCTTTCCCTGCCAGTGTTGCACTTTCCTCTATTCATTGGTAGCAATAGTTTTAACTAGTCCAGCAATCATCTAACTTTGAAACATTTCTTAAGCTCTGAAAAATTCTGAATTCTGAAACATATCTGGTCCCATTAGTTTTGGATAAAGGATCATGACCCAGTATATAAAAAATATGAAATACAAAATAACATTTACTCTAAGATGTATTCATATGTTCAAGTTTTTTTTTTTTTTAAATGCTAGTTGCAATCCATCGTTAATTTTACCATTCACAGTAGCCTCTGCTCTAGGTGTCAGCAGCCCTTTAGTGTTCGATAGGAGGGTAGTGGATTGAATTATATCCCCCAAATTTATTGAAGCTTGAATTGTGTCCCCCAAGTTTTATGTATTAGAAACTTCTATGTATTAGAAGCTGTGACTGTTAAGAGAGTGGGAAATCCTATTATGGTAATTGAAAGGTGGAGCCCTGAGAAGTGATTGGATTGTAGGACCATGCACTAGTGAATGGATTAAAAATGGTGGTCAGGGGTGTGGTTCTGAGAGCTTAAAAAAAAAAAAGGAGTCTTTCTCTCTGTTTCCACGATCCTGCAATGTAAGACCTCTGGGTTGCTTTTGCCACCACCAGATGGACTTTGGACTTCCCAGCCTCAGAAACTGTAAGCAATACATTTCATTTTCTTTATGAATCACTCAGTTTCAGGTATTTTGTTATAAGCAACATAAACGGACTAATACAAGGAGTCAACACTTATACCTACAACTCTTACCTGAGGGGGTCTGAAAAGTGTGCCAACAATATTCTATTATTTTTTTTTTTTCCTTTTTTTGTCTTTTTTCGTGACCGGTAACGGAATCGCAACCCTCAGTGTCGCACCCACACCGCGCTCAACCAGTGAGCGGACCGGTCTCTATATGGGATCCGAACCCTCGGCGGGAGCGCCGCCACGCTCCCAAGCGCCGCACTCTACCGAGTGCACCACCGGGCCGGCCCAATATTCTATTATTTTGAGGATAAGGGTTTTAAACAACAGTTCTCTTTTAGTTTGCAGCATCTGACATACTGGGTAGAGTTATAATTCAGCCCTCAAGGGAACAAAAACATTTGGGAATGTCATTATAGGTGTTTTTTAGTGGGGAATAGAATCTGGAACCAAGGTAACAAAGGTACTTAGTCCTGCCATCTCCAGAGAAAACAATAGGATCTTTCAAGCCTGTTTTCATGTCAGGTTCTGGGATTCATAAGTATTGATCGGTCTTTTCTCTCTTTTCAATGCCAGAGACCCTATTTGCAAGTTACTAAGAAGTGGAACATATCCAGTTTTGTTCTGACATGTATGTAATATGAGGTAAATGTGCCAATAGCACTTTCTTCTCCTTCCACTCCTCCTTTGTGACTTTATGGGCAAATCTTTGAAGTAAGACAACCAGGCCTGAGACGGTGGCCAGAGATGAGAAGAGTGAGGGTCAGTTTGGTGATACCCAGGGTGACCAGCTGTCCCAGTTAATACACTGCAGTGTGTAGAGAACACTAACATTAATAAAGCAAATGTATTTCACAGGGCCTAGCCTCCAAAGCCCTGTCATTTCAGGTATAACCTAACTTTTTAAAATTACACATAGAAATGTTAAGCTTGCAAAAGACAGGAAACTTTCCCCAGGCTAAAGTCTCTGTTATAGATAACTGTAACACAGCAAAATTGGTGCAGGTTAACCTACTGATTGATATGTTAAGAAAGTTACTTGACTGTTATGTAAATATGCTAAGGAAATTGCTGTAGGGAAAGAAAGTGTTTGCTAAGAACAAGCTTTTGTTGGTGGACCGACTTAACTTTTTACTAATTGCATTATGGAATGTCACTTTGTTATTTCACCAGCTTCTATTGTTAAACTATACTTAGCAATAACTCCACCTGTGTTCCTTTTCTGTAACTTTCTGGCCTGGAGAATAAATACTCAGAAAGAACCCCAGTTCGATGTTATTTTTCCAAGGAGAAATGCCTCTCTCTTGAGGGTTCCTGGAAAATTAACCCCTTTGGTGCTTCTCACTGCTCAGAAGAAATGGACTTTGAGTAATCCTTTGCGTCTCCACCACCCAGGGGAAGAGAGTGTAACAGCACTGCAGGGAGGTTGGGAGGTTGGTAGGAGGCCAAGACTTTCCGTTTTTAAACCAGCAGAGTCCCAGCAAACCCAGTTGGTCACCCCAAGACATCTGTACTTTATAGATATGGGGAAGTTCAAGAAAGTTTAAGTTTAAAGGGGAAGTTGTTTATTTTTAAAAAACCAGTAATTTAAAGGAAAACATGAGTCAAAATTTGTGACTGGAAACAAGACAGAATTTTAAAAATAAGAATTATGAAATTTATTTATTTAAAAAGAGAGAATTTCGAAAAAGATGGTGATGTAAAGGATCTTTTCCTCTTAAAACAAAGTGAAACTACATGGTGATAAGAAAATTGAATCTTTTCAAAAACCAGAAAACATTGCCTCTGAGTATTCTTAAAACACTTGCAACAAGGCCATAAAAGTTTTAACCATCCAAACTTTGGAGAGAGTAGCGTAATTCTTAAGAACCACATTATCAAGGCCCAAGGTTGTTAGTTTTAAACTTTTTAAATGCACATTTTATCAGTAATGCTCCTGCTGTTCCCAACAAATAAAACATTTTGACCAAAAAATGCCCTACATAATCATGCTCAAATTTAATGTAATTTTTGTGACTCTACATTCTGCTGGTTGAGTCTATGATACTTAATAAGAAAAAAACTGAAAATTAGTCTAACCAGCTAGCAAGCTCATTTGGTGTAGAGCTCTCTTTACCCAAAGTATTTGGTATCTCCTACAATTAGGAACAAGGCCAGAGCAGAATGTGACAGAATATGCATTTTTAAGTACCTGGTATTTTTAGTTCATTATGGTTTTGTAGCAAAAACTAGTCATTTTCTTTGTAGGTAAGGCAATGTGTAACTTGAAAAGGACACAGTATTAGTCCTTGGGGGCAAGGTGGTGGTGCGAGAAGGATTTTGCAATACTTTGTTGAGTCCCTGGAAAAGTTGGAGCTAAAAGCCTGTATTCCAGAGGTCTGTTAGCATTAAGACTACAAACTTGAGATCTCTAGTGTACGCTAGTAAAAATAAAATAGAAAGCATTTGAATGATACAAAGAATATTAAATGTGGAAGGCAAACCATGATCTCCTACAGTTTTGAGGATAGTACAGTATGATTGTATGTGACTGAATATGACTAAGATCGTGGAGTGTGGTAGAAAGAGAACATTGGATACAGATGAGAAGTGCCATCAGGTATTCCAGGCAGAATATTGGGCACTTTATCTGATCTCCTTTAATTAATCCTCATGACAGTCCTATGAGAGAGACTATGTTATCATTATAGATGAGAAAATTGAGGTTTAAACAACCCAGGCAGGGCTATACTAATGCCCCTATTTTTCCTTTTTTTTTCCCCCTTTTTGTCTTTTTTCGTGTCCGGCAACAGATTGCAACCCTCAGTGTCGCGCCCGCACCTCGCTCAGCCAGTGAGCGGGAACCGGTCTGTATGTGGGATCCGAACCCTCGGCAGGAGCGCGGCCACACTCCCAAGCGGCGCACTGTAGCAGTGTGCCACCGGGCCGGCCCATGCCCCTATTTTTCTAATTCCAATGCTCCGAAGTACACACACTATACCATTTTCCCCAAAGTGTGGAATAAAGACTCTTGGGGGTGAGAGTATTTTTTGGGAAACACTGCCTCCCAGAAAACCAAGTGCTCTGACATTTGCTAGATACATGATTTCTGTGGCACTCTGTTTCAAACCTACTAAAAGGAAAATACCACCTTATATGTCACAAGCTTGGTGTAAAGATCAAATTAGATGCCACCCTGTATTGCTTAGCAAATTACAAAGTGTTCTAACAATTGTGTCACTGACACTGTGCTAGGAAGGACTTATTTCTGTATCATAGATGAGAAAACAAAAGCCTAAAGGTTTTAAAGGCAATACTTGTTTTAGGTAGCTTTTTGAAGAGCTTTATACACTGTGGCAGAGATGTTAAATGCTCCAAGGCAGTGGTTCTTAAACTTCAGCGTGCCTAAAAATCACCTCAAGAGCTTGTTAAGAGCAGTATCTTGGGCTTCTTCCATCTATTCAGAATCCACTTAAGTAGGTTGGGGTCTGTGAATTTGCATTTATTTCTACTGAGTTCACAGGTGATACTGAGGCTGCTGGTTAAAGGCTCACACTTTGAGTAACCACGATGTCAGATATAAACTGCACAATCGAGAGAGCCTACAGTTATTCCAATACACTGTATGACTAAATTTGTGGATTGGAAATTATTAAAAGCACTGTCATTCCTTTTGCTGAGAACTTATTTTAAAAAAACCAAAACAAAACAACTAAGGTTGGTCTCTAGTGAATTCTACTAAATGAGAGGATGAGGCAACTTTCAAAAAGTTCATTCTCCCATTTGTCCAGAAAAAGTTTGTGTTAATTTGTCATAGAGCATGTTCAAATTCAATTATGCACGTGAGAATGAACTCTTACAATACTCTGCCACCCTTTCTTTTTTCATTCAATACACCATGCATCCCATCACAGAGCCTTTGCACATGACTTCCTCTACTTGAACCCACCCCCTTAACTAATTCTTCAGACTTTTCAGTTTAAAATTCTCCTCCTGAAAGCATTCCCTAATACCCCAGTTTATACAAGGTCCTTATTATGTCCTCATAACACTGTATGTGCCATTCATAATTCCTTATTTGGGCCCAACACCTTGCAGTTAAAATCTATTCTAAAAATATCTGAAAACATAAAGTGTTCCCTAAACTGTTAGCTAACTCAGATTATTTTCACCGTTCCAAAGTGGTCTCAACCCTGGGTCATATTAGGATCACCTGAGGAACTTAAAAAGGAAAAAAAAAGTGATGCCCAGGTCTCATCCTCACAGATTCTGAAATAATTAGTCCAGGGACCCCAGGATTTTTATTTTTAAAAGTTCTCCAGGTGATTCTAATGTGCAGCAAATGCTGAGCACCATCTATTCTCACTATGTTCTAGGAAGAAGTTAACGCAGTACAGCTATTTGAACTTTGGCAAAGATACTTTCTTAGGGCTTCAGGTCAGAGGACATACATGTATCAACAAAAGGTAAATATGTCAGGAGGATCAGAAAGGGAATCACTGGTAGTACAAGGTGAACTGATTGTGTGGTTTGTTTTGAAAATTTCAGAAATTCTTGATATTCTTACTACTTCGAGAAGTATAATATCCTATTATCACCAAGATGTTATTTCTTTGTTAGGCTGGATGAGCAGTACATAAAATGATTCTGGACATGCTTATATAGTTCATGAGTGAACCCTTTCTAGAGACGACAGGAAGGTCCATACAAGTAGGTGGTCAAACCACCAGTAAACAGCCAGCAGCCTTGACATTATAACAAATGTATTCTAGTTTAGACCTCTTTCTACTACAACGCACAACTTCCTGTATGAACTCTTGATATTCCCCCAGCTAATATTTGGTTCCTCTGATGGCCTAATTCATTCATTTTAAATCTTTCATGTTTCCTAAATAAATGCATTGAAGACTTTACACTAACCTGAAAGTACTATTTAGCTGCATCTCAAGCTTTGATACGCAGTACTTTTATTATCAGTTAACTTCTAGTTATATCACGATTTCCATTATTAACTGAGTCATCCAGGTAACATTTTAACACTGCACTGAATGGTACCTTAGACTATAAATATTACAAGCTATGGGAAAGTTAAAACAAGTCATCATAATGGGAAAAAGAGAGAGGGAATAGTTCCAAGTTTCTTTGTTTTGTAAGATGAGCAAAAGAATGATTGGAATATCTACAGGCTTGAGTCTTTCGGGTACCAGAGTATCATATATTTAAGAAGTGTTTTCAAAAGTCACAGTGTTCCCTGTAAAAGTGGCTCACTCACCTGGCAGGATCTCATCTTCAGTAAAAAAATGAAGCAACAAGCTCATCCACGTGCCCAGATCTTGGTTTCTAAATACAAGTGGAGTATCTCATCTCAAATGCTTGGGACCAGAAGTATTTCAAATTTAGGATTTTTTTTCCACATTTTGGAATATTTACAGAATACAAATACATACTGGGTGAGCATCCCTAAACTGAAAATCCAAAACCCAAAATGCTCCCTTGAGCATAATGTTAGCACTAAAAAAATTTTGAATTTTGAAGCATTTTGAATTTCAGACTAGGAATCCTCAACCTGTACCATTCTCTTAAAAGAAATAAGGGCTTGTAGAAGTGGCTGATTCTAGGGCTGTGGCAGGGAAAATATAAGGTATGCCTATGGCATTGTGTGATGTCAGAAAGTAAGTGCTCTGAAAATCAACTACAATGTATTTTGAGAAGTGAAATTTAGAAAGAAGAAAGAAAGAAAGTGCTCTAAAAACAAAAAGGATGGGGAGATGTCAAGGGACACATGAGCCAACACACTGCACTGAAAGAGCTCCCAATGGCCAAAGATGAAACAATTTGAACAACAAAATAATGTGGTATTGGATTATAATTCAAAGTATTAAAAAAAGTGTGCATGAGCTCATACTGATATAAATATATCTGTGTATGATGTATACACACACACACACACACACACACACACACACACATATGAATGACTGGATAAAGAAACAATTGGAGAGAAGAGACAAATCTTTCTTGCAGGAGAATCCCAAATAATTTAGGTAGATACTTAAGCAGATACTACCCTCTCTGGGAACTTAATTCTCTCCTACTCCCAACTCTCTCCTCCAACACGGGCTGGGGCTTTCAAACAGATTAGAGCAAGAAAGGGGGGAAAGAAAGGTAACTTTTAAAGTGGAGAAACCTTGCAACCATCACCTTAACCAAGTAGTCAAGGTTAATATCACCAGTGATGTCGTGTGGGTATCATGTACTTGCTGATACGTTATGATGAGAAGGTCATTTCACTGATGTGGTATTTTCACCCAAAACCAATAACCCCAGTTTAATCATGAGAAAAACACCGGACAAACCCAAGTTGAAGGACATTCTACAAAATACCTCATCTTTACTCCTGAAAATTGGCAAGGTCATGAAATACAAGGACCGACTAAAAACCTGTTAAAGTCCAGAGGACACTAACGAAACATAATGACTAAAAGCGATGTGATATGCTGGATTGCATCCTGGACCAGAAAAAAAAAAAAAAAAAATCAGTGGAAATGCCAATAGTCTGGAGTCCAGTTAATAGCAATGTACCAGTGCTGGTTTCTTAGTTCTGACAAATGTCCTACAGTAATGCAAGATCTTAAGTACAGGGAGAATTGGGTGAGGGGTATGTGGAACTCTGTATAATCTGCAGATCTTCTGTAAGTTTACAATTATTTCAAAATAAAATATTTAAAAACATCTGGCACATGATTCTTGGTAGCTTATTTCTTTAATATGTAAATCATTTCATGATTTGGTAATAGACAGTGATGTCAGGTTTTTTGTTTTTCGGTGGTCTCAACACATTACCATTATTCCCATGGATGGATACATGGGATATTTGAAGCCAGAGAGCATGTAGTGTATCTCTCCCTAAATTACTGGAGGATATGAAGATCTATAGCTTAAGCTTGTACAACAGAAAGGAGGTCTTGGACAAAAATAATGAACCGGGACCAGCCAGTGGTAGGATTGTCTCAAGGCATTTTTATTGCACCTTGAGCAATCTTACTCTTATGGCAAGTAAGCAACGTCAGGCTGTTGAATAAACAGTAGGTCCAACTGTGCCTCAATGAAGAGGATAAAACTTCAGACTCCAAGTCAAGTTACACCTTAACTTTTCTAGGGCAACTTTTCTAGGGTTCACTGTAGTATCCTCTAATTTGTGCAGGAATTTCAATACCAAAGAAAACTACTGAAGCAGCAAGAAATGAAAGATCAAAATGACCAGACCCTAGTTGCCAGTACTAGGATATCAGGCATCCCGGGTCATATACATCAAGTCAACAGAGTGACAAAATGAAATTCTGAGGAACTTCTTAAGAACTAGCTGATGGCTGTAAACATATTTCCAAGTTATGTGAAAAGAAGTTACACTTAAAGAATAAAAACTTAAATACAGGGAAAAATTAAGTCCTAACTCCTGCTGTCAGATCCCTGATGGTGCAAACACCTGTGACGTTTGATCATTTGCTAAATGTTGATTGGAGGTCAAAGCAAAAGCAGTACATGATTTCATTTACATGAAATGTCCAGAATAGACAAATACATAGAAACAAAACATAGATAAAGTAGATTAGTGATTCCCTGGGCTAAGGAGAGTGGGGAATGGGGATTGACTGCTAATGGGTATGGGATTTCATTCTGGGGTGATGAAAATGATCTGAAATTAGAAAGTAGTGATGGTTAGGGCCGGCCCGGTGGCGCACTGGAGAGTGCGCTGCTTGGGAGTGCGGCGGCGCTCCCGCCGAGGGTTCGGATCCCATGTGGAGACCGGTTCCCGCTCACTGGCTGAGAGCGGTGCGGGCGCAACACCGAGGGTTGCAATCCCGTTACCGGTCAGTAAAAAAATAAAAAGAAAGTAGTGATGGTTACACAACTGTGACTACATTAAAAACCACTGAATTGTACACTCTAAAAGGGTGAATTTTATAGTGTGGGATAATATGTCAATAAGAAAAAAACGCAAACAAAAAGAAAGCAACGCAAAGTGTTACTCTCTACAAAATAGGGAATATGGGAGAAAGTGCCAATGGTGTGGTCAAAATAGGAAAACTGGATCCCTCAATTTTTTTTTTGAATGATAATAATAATAATAAAAAAAAACCCTAAAGGATTTAAACCTAAAGGATTTTAGCCTAAAATCCTTTGACTTGAATGAAGCCATTTGAAACAAAAAATGATGCCTAAAACCACAGAATGATAACTTGTTTGGAGAGTGGTTCTAAAGCTGTCTTTGTATTTAATTATCGCAAATAGCCTAAAATGCATTTTAAAATATAAATACAAAAACCAAATCAAAGATCTGCCAGAGTAATGAGGTGCAGACACTTAGTGGGACAGAATGCTGAAGCAGTGAGTTTAACCTCTAGTTTTCTGTTTCTATGAAAAATACAAGTTCCATGACAGTGGAGACTGCTTTGGTCACTGTTACACTCTCTGCACCTAGTACATAGTAGATTTTCAGTAAATATTTGTTGAATGAAATAAGTTCATGATACAACTGTGAACTGGCTTGTTGGTTTATGCAATAATCTGAAATAAGTTTATTTTGAAAATTGGTGTCCTGTTCTTTTGTTAGAAATAACAAAACTCTCATTAAAATTACTGAATATTTTGGATTTCCGTGCTAGCCAGCTGCCAAAAAAACATTTAAAAAATTAATTAATTAATTATTGAATAGCCATAAGTTAACTGGTTGGAATACAGGTATGAGGGCCTTGATTAATGAACTAAAAGAGGGACTGTACCCACTCCCAAAGTTGAAATGGGTTTTGGGTGAAAGATCTTTCGCTACAGCTTGAAGGAGTGTAGACATGCCAATGCTAGCAATGTCACCTATTACTTTAAAACAAAAACCATCAAACCTTACTTTCCAGTAAGAAGACTGTGAAGAGGGTAACAATCATGACAATGTTTTGCAGTTCCAGTTGAGTTGGTATTACTAGGGATCAATTATCTCACTTTCCTCATTCTGCCATTAGATAACCCTTCTAATGCTATCAAACATTACATGTAAACAACAACAAAATAAGCAAAGGTTACTCTGTAGTCTCTTCATAACTCTTCATGCTATAGGTGATACTTCAAGCATTATTTATATTATTGTACTATAGATGTTCATATTTTAAGATTTTTTTTTAACCTTCTTTTTTAAAAAAAATTTCTCTCTCACCTCCATTACTTACACTTGTCCATATCTAACATATTGATAAACAGGCCATTGCTATTACCTGAAAGTCCTCCCTGGTCAGACCCCTGCAAACAGTTGCCACTGATTCCCAAGAGTCAGTCACCACCGTCTTCCTCAAACCCCGCTTCCCTTACCCCTTCTAAAAACCTGTATCACTCAGAGGAGATTCCTGGATCAGAAACTTCTTATTTATTTATTTTTTTTTTCTTTTTCCGTGTCCGGCAACGGATCGCAACCCTCAGTGTTGCCCCCGTACCGGACCGGGGACCGGCAACGGGACTGCAACCCTCGGTGTTGCTCCCGCGCCTCGCTCAGCCAGTGAGCGGGAACCAGTCTGTATGTGGGATCCGAACCCTCGGGTGGGAGCGCCGCCGCGCTTCCCAAGCAGCGCACTATCCAGTGCGGCACCGGGCCAGCCCCAGATGGATCAGAAACTTCTTATTTATTTATTTTTTTTTTCTTTTTCCGTGTCCGGCAACGGATCGCAACCCTCAGTGTTGCCCCCGTACCGGACCGGGGACCGGCAACGGGACTGCAACCCTCGGTGTTGCTCCCGCGCCTCGCTCAGCCAGTGAGCGGGAACCAGTCTGTATGTGGGATCCGAACCCTCGGGTGGGAGCGCCGCCGCGCTTCCCAAGCAGCGCACTATCCAGTGCGGCACCGGGCCAGCCCCAGATGGATCAGAAACTTCTGCACTTTGATTCTGTAGGCTGTTAGAAACTCAGTGTATCATACAACCAGGCTGCTGCTTTCAACTGATGGATCCCAGGCAGAGTCTGCAGCTAGACCCCAAAACAGCTTTTCAGCCCCCATCTTTTATGGCAGATGCTGTCACATGCCTGTCAAGCAAATTTCAGACTTGGTTCTTTAAGAACAGTTTTCCTTCACTGAGGAATGGACTCTGTGGGCTCACATAGCAGGATCCTGCATTGTGTTCCACTATACTTGAGAAAAACTTTTTATAGCTATGGAAAATTTTGTTCTTGTGCTTCACAAGTCAAAGAAGTTTAAGAGTCTTGCCAAGTTGCTTAGTGTGGACACTTCTTCAGAGATGGAAGCCAGCAGAAATCTTTGGTTATCCAGATACAAAATACAATGACTGTTTATTTGGGAACAGCCTGCTTTCTTCATGAATACATTTTGTAAGTGTGCTGGCCCACAAACAACTGAAATGGAAAACTATCTGTAGAGAATGCAATTTCATGACAGTTAAAAAAAAAAAACAAAACAAAAACCAAAAAAACACAGCACTCCATCATCTATAGGAGAAACAGAGTCCCACAGTTGGCTTTATACTCACCAGCATGGCTTGAAAAAGTTGGAACTGGGAAACAATGTGATTTTCACGCATGATATTGATATGGTTTTAAGCCCCAGCCACTTTTTAAAAAGCACAATTTAGCTTTGGTTTTTTCATTCTTTAGAAGACATCTTTGGATTGTTAAGCATTGTACACAATTGCTGGAAGATTTTTAAATCAGTGGTAGTGATAGTCTCAGTGTCCCCAGTCCTGATATATACAGTGGAACACTTATTTTAAAATTGCCCTTAGGTTTGCTCTCACCTCTAACACATTTCTAGTTAGTGTTGGAAAGAAGTTTCCCCTGGACTCCCAGAGTGGCATTCCCACCCAAGCACAACTGCCCTCCTTACCCACAAAGTAGCTTGCCTTTTCCGACTGTACAGACATATACATATATACTCAAGTGCACACACGCGCCCACACAAAGTCACACACACACACACACCACCCCTCAGGAGTGATTTTGATCAGACAATGTTTAGCCAGACAGCACCTCCCAGGGATAAGCACACGTGCAGCAGCTGTCAAAAGGAGAAGTCGCTTTACTTTCTTTTAAACTTGCAATGTTTGTCTTTATTTTGTTCTTTATATTTTGAAAGTGAAAAGAAATAGTAATGAGTCAATTTCTTTTTGTTTTTTTTAAATATTTGTTCTATGTATTTACAAGCCTTAAAGTTGCCCTAAAGATTTCAAAAGTAATAAGAGTACTTTTCCCAGGGTAGCACTTTTTTTAAAAAAACAATTCTTGGAGTTCTCTGGTCCACAGCATTTCCTTCTGTTCCAAGGTTATGTATGTTTTGATTACTAATGTGATATATATATATTTTTTCTGAAGCAAGCTGAGAGGCAGGCAGAAAGATCTGATGCCAAAAGAAAAAAAAAATCTTTCTTACCTTGTTCACCCCAAACCTTCTCAAATCTGGACTAACTACTAGGTCTTAAAACAAACGTGAGGTGCATCTGAAGGGAAGGGAAATTTATTTCTCTGCTTTTCTATTTTACAAGTTGTTTACAGAAACTGCAAATTAAAAAATTACACTGGCATTTGCAGTCCTTAAAATAAATTAAAAGTTCTCAACTTTTTTTTTTTTTTGCTAAACATGTTTTTTTTTTTTTTAAGTATAAGTCCTTGTTTAAAAAGAAAAGATTAAAACAGAAAATATTTTCTATAAATAATACATGTATTTTGGTTTTAGTGCTCCCGCCCTCAGGTTTGAAGTTTACTTTTTTCCAGTACCTTTTTCCTCCATGATCACCTTTTTTCTCTTTCCCCTCTCCCACTCGTGCATACATGGGGGTTTCTGCGAGAATTGGCCTTGCTGCACTGTGATTGGCGAAGACGTGAAACTTTTTAAAAAAATACTTAAATTGTTTCTTTTGTTTCGTTTCGTGTATTTGAAGTTTTAGTTATCCTCAGACTCCTCTTCTGCTTCCCGCAGCCACGTGAAGAACGCCGTGACAGATTTCAGGGCCACGCCCTTCCCATTCTGCTCTGCAGGGTCCTTGCTGCTCTCCCATTTGTAGAAGGCATCCTCAGAGATCACCTCCTCATCATATAGACAATCAAAAAACATCCGTAGCAAATCTGCAAAGGGGTGAAAATAAACCATTAGTTTGGGGGCAGTGTAGTTGTGAGAAAAAGCATGTATTTCAAAGCAGTGAATGAATGAATACACATGAATTCCCCCAGAAAAAAAGCATCAGTGACAATTCATCATACTTGTTCTTGATAATATAATAGCACAACAGTTTGTCTTAAAAGGAGGAAAAAAAGAGTTAAGCAGTCTAAATTATTTTTTATTCCTATTATTTTATTCAATTTGAACTATTTCCTGACACTGGTGAAGGGGTTTCATATTATGTAGTTCTCAACCTAAACACTAAAAATTAAAGTGTAATTTCTTACTTTCTTCTTTATACATTTCTCCATCATTTGAAAATTTACAGTTCTATTTTTATAAATTTTTGGGGGAAAAAGGTACGATATACTTTCCCCCCATGTAATGTTGTATTTTAAAAATGAAAAGAATAATCATTCATATGGAAAACATGGGCAAAAACTATCTCCTCTGGATTTTATCTAGTAAAACTATAGTTATTTGTTATTTTAAATATCCAAACTGAGTAATTTTAATTCTCTGTTTTGCTCTCACAGTGGAAACTTAGCTTTATATTATTGTTCAAAAAAGAGAGAACATTGGAAGAGATTATTAAGCCCCCCCAAAAGGGTTTTATATATAGTATTCTTTAAAAAAAAAAAAAAACTTCCTTCACTATGAACTTTTAAAATTCATTTATAGTCAGCTCTCTGACCACTCATATTAATGGACGGAAGCAGTGGAATAAACAATAAATGCTAATAAATATTAGGTTTAAAATAAGTCATATTAAAATTTTTCTTTAGCTAAATCTTTGTAATTACATTAGTTAAGCTAACACTTCATTCTCTAAACTCCAATTGGCCTAAGGGGAAATGGAAGCAAATAGCCAGAATTCTATTGGTGGTAAATTTAGAATTAAACATTTCTCCAGGGATTACTGTAGCTGATAATTATGACAGATACTTTAAATTGTTTTTTTGATCAGTAAGGGGATCGCAACCCTTGGCTTGGTGTCGCCCACGCCGCGCTCAGCCAGTGAGGGCACCGGCCATCCCTATATAGGATCCGAACCCATGGCCTCCGTGCTCCCAGTGCCGCACTCTCCCGAGTGAGCCACAGGGTCGGCTGGATACTTTAACTTGACTGGCTGAGAACACAGGATCAATTTCATTCAATCACTTAACTATCTCACTTAAAAAGTTAGTGTTCACGGGGCCGGCCCGGTGGCGCACTGCTACACTGCGCCGCTTGTGAGCACAGTGGCGCTCCCGCCGAGGGTTCGGATCCCACATACAGACCGGTTCCCGCTCACTGGCTGAGCGAGGTGCGGGTGCGACACGGAGGGTTGTGATCCTGTTGCCAGTCCCGGTCCGGTACGGGCGCAACACTGAGGGTTGCAATCCATTGCCGGACACGAAAAAAGACAAAAAGGAAAAAAAAAAAAGTTAGCGTTCACTTCTTATAAGAATAGAAATAAGGAAGCATGATGTTAAATGTCCTTTCAAACATACTCAGAGAAAGAAAACAAAATTAGATTAATTTCTCTGATTCAGACTTTGATGTTTCCTCTGTTACATTCTGAGGATAATTTGTTTCTATCTTTTCCTTTATCTCCTAGAGGGACTTGCCAGCACCAGGAAAGCTACAACCTAGGGAAATACCAAAGATCTGCTTTAGCTGTCTCTAAAAAAGGCGTGTACTTTTTCAAATTTCACAAATTTCAACTGCATTTTCAAGATTTAATAGAATTCACTAATTCACTCATACCACAATGACATGGGTGTGCCAGTTACCTTCTTTGTCTGGTTAGCCAAGAATTAATCATAACCTTTAACTGAAAACTATTCTAAAATGCCATAGTCAATACATCATGGTTACTAAACTTAAGGTCTTTGTTGGGTGTCTGAGGATTCTGAAGAGCATCATCTACAAGACCATTAAACCATTTTCATGCCTTATACCAGCATTGTTCAGTATGATAGCCACTAGCCACATGGTGGCTATTTAAATAAAATAAAATAAAATGAAAAGTTCAGTTCCTCAGTCACAATATAGCCACATTTAAGTGCACAACTGCCACATGTGACTCATGGTTACCATACTGGATGGTACAGGTATATTTCTATCATTGCAGAAAGTTTTATAAGACACGCCCTAGAATGAGTATTAGATCTCTAATACTCATTTTGGCCAGCCGCCCAAAACAAAACAAAACAAAAAATCTCTACAGTTTTCTTGTTGCCATTTTCTCGTATTTATGTAAAAAATTCAGATTTATTAAAACTGTTGGTTATCTGAGTTTTTGTTACTAATGATTCTTCAAACCCCAAATCCTATCTGAAGTCTTGGCCTGGATAAATCTCACCCATTGGTTGGGTGAACTGTAACATGAGGTAAACTTACTGGCAGGTTGATCAAGTTTTACTATTGATGCTTGTAGTGCATAAAGTGCTTGCAGTTCCTTCTCTGTATCTGAATCTAGGTACTTGAGTAAGATTGGCACTCTCTGCTTGATAACAGCAGTGTCCACTCTGAAGGTAGAACAGTCAGCTAGAGGTGACAGAAGAAGCAGGCATTACATTTAAGAAGTTAACACACAGACCCATTTTTAATTTTCTGATAGGACCCATAAGACCCTGTAAGGAAAGAGGAGGCAAGGGGGTCCAAGGCAAAGATTTCGAAATCCAAAATGATATGAAATTTTTAATGGACATTCTCTCAAAAATATAAAACACGGAGGGGGGGATGCATTTTGAGTGCTACTTCCCCTCAAGAGTAGTACACCCACTTATTTATCATTAATTATAATGAAAGAATGGGAACATGACAGAAGTTTATGACAAACTACAAAAGCAACATTAATCAAATGGCTCACCATAGAAACTGACAGGCAATTGAACTAATGGATATGTTAACTAGCTTGATTTAATCATTCCACATAGTTATACATATATCAAAACATCACAGTGCACCCCATAAATGTATACAATTTGTTAATCAAAAATGATATTAATAATAAAAAAATAAAATATGAATTCAAGTGAATACTTAAAAAACACAATAAAATAGGAAATTGAAGTGATAAGTTAATGCAAATCTTTTCAGAAGGGTAAATGAATGGGCATTTAAGTATTACTAGGAAGATAAAATTAATTGTGATAGTGGCAAACAACATAACTGATCTAGGCTTTGAGGAAAGGGCATGATAAAAAGGGGCTGAGGAAAGTATCCTCAGGCATTCTCAGTGCCAAGAAGCATAAGGTTTTATATTCTCGGCAAGTTATTAGGACACAATTTTGTTTTTAAAAGCAGCTTTTGATTTTAAAACACTAAAGTCTTACGGTTCCACAGATACTTGAAATAATTTTTAAAAATTTTTTGGGGTGGCTGGCTGGTACAAGGATCTGAACTCTTTTTTTTTTCCTTTTTGTCTTTTTTACTGACCGGTAACAGGATCGCAACCCTTGGTGTTGCTCCCGCACCGCGCTCAGCCAGTGAGCTGGAACGTGTCTCCACATGGGATCTGAACCCTCGGCGGGAGCGCCGCTGCGCTCCCAAGCGGCGCACTCTCCATTGCGCCACCAGGCCGGCCCAAGGATCTGAACTCTTGACTTTGGTGTTATAACACTGCACTCTAACCAAACTGAGCTAACCGGCCAGCCCAATTTTTAAAATTTTTTATAAAGACTTTCTACATAGTTGGCTATTTACCTCATTAAAGAACTAAAATTGGAAAAAAAAAATAATCTGACAGAAAATTAGTTCTGAAACTAAATTTAAGTGGCAGGAAGCTGTCTTCTAAAATGACAAAGGCAGACCTGAAATTCTGGGACAACTTTTGAGCTGACAGATTTTTTTCCCCTCACTTCAGTAACAGAAATGTGGATTTCTATCTGAGGCTAAGTATATGTCCTCATTAAATATTGTTAAATACTGTATGTGGCTTGGAATAGTTAAGAGTTTCTACCAATCCTAATCCTATCCCATTTATGTAATTCATAAACATTCAATAAAATTGTCATATTATATAAAGCCTACACAGAGCAGGAGAAACTGTTGGTATTTTCTTTCCTCACATATGTATTTATATAAAATGGCTTTTCTGATGAGAATAGCCTTCCATTGATATTAGATTAAGAATATTCAACCTGTTTGTTGTAACTCACGAATGGAAGGAGGAGGAAACCTTGAATGTTGAAAGTGAAAAGGTAAGAAAAAGCTACGAACAACATAGTGAAAAACAACCCAAGCAGCATGCGGTAATTTTCTCCTTAATTGAAGAACACAAGGCATGCAGTAACTGCTCAGATCTGGGTTCTCCATAGGCAGAAAGGGCACCTATTTGCACAGAAACTGAGCTTTTTAGGGCAAGTTTTGAAGACAACATACCACGTAATCAGTAGGTGACATAATAGGGATTTCAGATGTTAAGAGCTACCTTCAGAAATGTCACTTACCTATAATAGCTGCTTTACAAACGGCTGTCATTAAAGCTCTAAGGAATGTAGGTGAACTCATCTGGCTTTCATCTAGGTTAGCCTGAAGTCAAAAAGAAATGGAACAGTTAAAGGTACCCTAGCACACCAAACCAGGGTTTACCTAGCACCAAAGGCAGGTTTTTGCACATTCTCGCAAAAATTAAACATGACTCATTGAAAAATAGTTTTTAAATAATTGAATAAGGAGGTAGGATAGGCAATGGAAAGCTCCCTGAAAACTAAATAATGCTACTTACAACATTTCACATAGAACTGGCAGTAGCCAAACTAATTTTCAATTATATAGTGTTTATGAACTATGTACATTTTGAAGTACAACCATTTAAAAACGTTTTTCTTGGGCCAGCCCGGTGGCGCACTGCTACAGTGCACCACTTGGGAGCGCAGCGGCGCTCCCGCAGAGGGTTCGGATCCCACATACAGACCGGTTCCCGCTCACTGGCTGAGCAAGGTGCGGCCGCAACACCGAGGGTTGCGATCCTGTTGCCGGTCCCGGTCTGGTACGGGCGCAACACTGAGGGTTGCCGGTCACGAAAAAAGACAAAAAGGAAAAGAAAAAAAAACGTTTTTCTTCCTCAATAAATAATCCATATTAAGATGATCGATCCTCGGGCCAGCCCGGTGGCGCACTGCTACAGTGCACCTCTTGGGAGCGCAGCGGCGCTCCCGCCGAGGGTTCGGATCCCACATACAGACCGGTTCCTGCTCACTGGCTGAGCGAGGTGCGGCCGCAACACCGAGGGTTGTGATTCCGTTGCCGGTCCCGGTCCGGTACGGGCGTGACACTGAGGGTTGCGATCCATTGCCGGACATGAAAAAAGACAAATAAATAAATAAATAAATAAATAAATAAATAAATAACACAATGTTATTTTGTGGTCAAAATAGTTATTTAAAGGAACAACTACATCACAACTTCAGTGTATTTTAAAAACTACTTTCTCAGTAGTGTGCAACTATTATTCTTTCATTTGCCAACACTGCTTTTTCATTTTAATTTTAAAGTGCATTTGAGGCATTGCTCGAGATTAACCTCCAATAAACCATTCAGGTGGTGAGAAAATTGTAACTCCTTTCTAAGAATGGCAAGAAAAAATGCATTTAGAGATGTTAATTAGAGTAAATGGGTCATTAACTTTATTTTTAGTTTATTTCTCTTATGATCTTATTGCTACTCAACACTGTACTTAACCAGATGAGTAGTAAAAGGAGGAGATAAACAAAAGGAGACATTTTCTAGGTAGGTGTTTAAAATACTTGTCCAAGTATTCATACTTATGCCTATGAACAGAATTAATGCTTGTCTCAGCTTCCTTTAATAGCATAGCATGATAGTTCCCACTGAAAGGGCCAGTCTTAAAATGACTGGCCAGGAAAAATTAAAGCTGTCATTATAAACTTCTGTGTTAGAAAGCTAAGAATTTCAAAAATATTTAGAGATCAGTTTAAAGTTGATGAATTTTAGAACTGAGGTAGTAGATTAACCAGAAGCTCTCTCTTTTTTTTTTTTCCTTTTTTGTCTTTTTTCGTGACCGGCAACGGATCGCAACCCTCAGTGTCGCGCCCGTATTGCACCCGTACCGGACCGGGACCGGCAACGGGATCGCAACCCTCGGTGTTGCCCCCGCACCTCGCTCAGCCAGTGAGCGGCCGGTCTGTATGTGGGATCCGAACCCTCGGCGGGAGTGCTGCCGCGCTTCCCAAGCGGCGCACTGTAGCAGTGCGCCACCGGGCCGGCCCTAACCAGAAGCTCTCTCTTTGTTGAATACCTAATCTCAAACATCACTTGGGAGGAACTGGTCGTCCCTTGAGAACGAGTTAAGAGTGGTTAACAAGTCCAATGGCCAGCTTTGTGAGATACCTGCAGAGCACATGGAAGACTCTGTTCTAGTTAGAGCTTCATTACCAATTTTTTCCACAGAACAGAAACGTGGTGCCAGTGCTGACAACTAAGGTGATGGTGTGGGAGGGGTGTCACCAAGAACCACACATGGAAGGATTCATGATGATTTATGTGCTGTAGCCAGTTGCTGCTTTGTACATCTTTAAAAACACCTCATTTAGGCTGAAGCCAGGCTGGACTAGCCCCAAAGAAGTTACTTCTGCAAAGTCTGAACAATTATTTTTGAATTGTTCAAATGAGAGAATAACACCATTACTTTCTGGCTCATCAATACTTAATAAACAAGTTGACAGAGCTATTTCAAGCACTGAATATTACTTGAAATTCCCAAAGGATTAGACTTCAAGCATAGTCTGAGAAAAAAAGACAAATGAGCTAAGGGTAATTAAATAACAAATACCACTTCCAAAGCATTTGACTGTTTCTTCTGTTATAAAGAAATTACATATTTCTTCTACCAAAGAGCCAAATATTATAATTCTCATTAGTATTCATGAGTAGAACAGACCTGAAGAAAAATGTCAAGACTAAAGTATAGATTAAGCAAAGATGTTAACAAAAAAGGGCAAGAACAGGAAGGAAGGTGGACTTGCTACTTACGATAGATAAGCAAAGTCAGATTTACAAAATACTGGTATTAGACATAGAGCAACAAATGTCTATATGAATTGTGAGCTCAGCTACTATTATGTTTTTATCTTTTCTCTCCTTTTTAAAATTTTTAAATTTTAATTTTTTTTGTTTCTTTTTCTTACCAGTGAGACTTTTTTTGATTTTTAAAGTCATCTTTATTAGGTAGAATTTACATTCAGTAAAATTTATCCTTTGTCTTATTTTTAAGGAGAATAAATTTTTGGTACAAACTACGCAGAATAAATATTCATATAAAGAAATAAAGCCCAACATGGATGAAGAGGTAAAAGTATCATTTTGTAATACATGAGAAAATAAAAAACCAAACTGATGAAATAATGACCTATGAAAAATCATGGAGAAAGAGAATGATGTTAAATATGCAAAGAATGTCCTGCCTTCCAAAACAGAAAGCAGGTATATGATGTCAATAACAAACCAGAAAGTCTGATGCTGATTCTATGCTAAATCCTAGAACAAACTAATATAAAAATGGTTTAATAGTTTTAGGAAAGAGGCAGTTACACTAAGAGGGAGAAATAAATTCATGAAAAACAAGTCATGCTAAACTAACCCTTTCTTTCTGATTTGATTACTATATGGAGTTCAAACAAATTCTCTGAACTTCAGCAAGGCATTCGACAAATTATCTGACAGATATCTCCTAGAGGGTAAAGTGAAAAGGTAAACTAGACAGTAATGTGAAATAATAAACAGGTCCACAGGGACAGGGGTGGGGGCTGGCTCCTGAAGGTATGCTGCCTTGTATTTGGTCCTACCCATTCACATTTTACCCATAATTTTGATGAGGACGAAATTGGTATATTAATGAAATTAAAGGATGATGCAAAGTGAAAATGATGGCAAGCATATTTTATGATCCAGTCAGAACCCACAGACTAAAAAAGGTATCTAATTTAAGAAGACTGCCAGAAGCACAGAGTCCAAAAATAAAAAATGCAACATACCACCTGAACTACACTGTTGAACATACACCGATCTGGTGATCATGCTCAGTTTGCACATGTCACTTTGAGAGGGATGTTTAAAATCCAGGCTATGTTTGGATAACAGCAACCAGACAAGGGTCTGGATACTAAGATTTCAAGAAAGGATGAAAAGAGCCTAGAAAGAAGACAGGGATACAATGGCAGGCTATTAAAATTATTTAAAAGATTCCCACTAAGGTGGGACAACAGACTTACTATCTTGTATAGACATGGGGAAAAAAATAGGTAAAAAAAAAAAAAATCAAATCATTAGATGCTTCATTATTTCTCAGTACCTGGAAGTGGTTAAAGAAACAACACTCTTTAGAAGGGCTACAAAAGAGCATTTATAAAAGAGGGAGAAGATTAGACTAGTTCTTCATAGCTTACTTTCAAATTATTCTATGATTGCAAGAAAAATGTGCATAAATAAAACATACTTTCATAAACAAGAATTACTATTTAAAGGAATAAAGCAGAAGATTAAAAACAGACACGATTAGCATAAACTCCACAGCACAATATAAAGTATAAAATTTTCAGAAGGGGCCATTAATATGAAGACATAAGCCAACACATTTCATAATAATACATATTGCTAAGTTTAGCTAGGATACTATTTAAATGTGAGAATATTTAGAAACATTCATTTTTTAATGATTAAAATATAGAGTGTATCCTAAACTAAAGAGAGACCCAGAGAAATGGCTTATATTCTGAGTATTTTTACTTGACTTTATAAAAAACTGCAAGTCATAAAAATAGCCTTAGTGTTTCAAATATACAAACGTGTTAAAATAAAAACTAACTTTGCTAAGGTTAAAAACTCCTACAAAGTGAAAGGATAGGTATTTGAATTAAGAGGACCCCACAAGAATCTTTCTTGCAGATATGAGGAAGGGTGACATGGTCTTTATACCTCTACCCAGTCAAATATCTGTTCATCATTTGCTTTGTCCTCAATAATGAGTTTCTCGAGTCGCTTATATAGCTCTTCAGCGGAGAGTTCTTTCTTTGAAAGTGCTTGGGAGGAACAGGAACTGTCAGATTCCAGAAAGTCCAATTTCTGAAACAAAATATTAAACATTAATATAATGCAATATTATTATCCTTAGATGAAAACGAAATCATGGGTATATCTTCTATTTCACATGGGATCAAAATGATCAGAAGTTATTTTATATTTGTAGGTTTGAAAGACTATCACTCCATTATTCTACTAAATATTTCTCCAACTTCTCATACTGTGTGTCTCTGATTCTCCTTAGAAAACAAGCAGACAAATCTCCTGCAATTATCTCTCTGGCCATGCTTACTTCAAGTCATTTTCAGCTTCAATCTTGCTCTGAGCTGTGACATAGCTCTTTAAGGTGGGGTTGAAGCCGTACGAAATGTTATAATTTAATTCTATTTCTGTAACCTATGGTTTAATATTACTATCACCACAAAGCAGCTGTTAGTACTCTATAGTCTTGGCTTTGTTAAGTCCTTCAAACACTTCTTGACCATTCTGAATCCAATTGTGAAAAATGACGCTACAACTGTTTAACTCTTAGATAAGTAGTTAAAAAAAATCTATAATCAAAATTATTGGTAATTTTTAAGGGTATAAGGCAATGAGCTAAGTAGGTATGCCTTGCTTTATGCAGTTTCTCTATGCAAAAACCATAAAAACTAAAACATTAAAAATTATTTATATAAGGTTTTCTCCAGGATCTTCAGAGACTCTGATATGTTCCTATACCCTACCCCTGATGCAGAAAGTGAAAGCCACTGTCTTGAGTTCTGTGTTTTTCATCCCACTGTTTTGTTTCTACCACATATGTATCATCACTAAATATTTCCCTATAAGGATTCAGAAACCTGGTTCAATACAGCAAACACTTTTTCTGATTCAGTGTTGGTAAAATAAATATCCCATCCCTCATGCTCTAATATACACACAAAAGCACAAGATGAAGGCAATAAGCTCTTTTAAGAAAAGGCAATAAATTTTTCATAATCTTGAAATATTTTCCAAATTAATTTTAGTGCCCCAAAGTGTTAGAATACCTACACAGAATGCCTGTTTAACCTACTCCAAGCCTACAGAAATAATTTGTCTGAGAGCAATTAACTACAATAACAAAATAAAGTACGTTGTCCATTAATAAAATAAAATGACATAAAAATTTGGAAATGAAAGGCTTTACCACTGCTAAAGGAGCTAGTGGTGAGCTGTAAAGATTATACTGATCACTGGGGAGAAATATTTGTATCTCAGAACCTCTGTCTTTCTGTACAAGTTATGTGATCTTCCTAATACCTGGGCTTTGAATTTATGGATGAATTCACCACTACCTCTTTCAGAATGCTTCAAGAATCCCAGAGAAAGGGCATCAAACCATTTATTTTGTGATAAAGCCAAAAGTCAGTATATAGAAGGTCAAGTGTTTTGGAACTTCATTTTTCTAACTACATTTTAAACAATTACACCATAATAACACCACCACAATTTATTGAGTACCTGTCTGAGCTCAGTGCTTTGAAAACACCTTATTGAATCACCACAAAAACTTTACAAGATAGGCATTATTAGCATTTTATAGGTGAGAAGTCTGAGGCTTAGAGAAATCAAGTTATTTGCTTAAAGTCGATTATTAAGTGGTAGAAAACTGGAATCTGAAATCAGGCTTATTTGACTTCAGAGCAGGGTGCCACATGTTTTCATTTCTCTTGGATATATACCTGGAACTGGAATTGCTAAGTCATATAGCAAGTATATGAAGAACCACCTTTAAGCTATTATTGTCATAACTGTATCTTTACACATTGTGTGTCTATTAACATAGATCTATAATTATTATTTTATGCATGTGTCTTTTTAATCATATAGGAAATAAAAAGAGGAGTTACGAATCAAAAACATAATAATACTAGATTCTATATTTACCTATATACTTACCTTTACCAGAGATATTTATTTCTTCATCTGGCTTTGAGTTCCTGTCTAGTGTCCTTTTCTTTCAGCTTGAAGGACTGCCTTTAGCATTTCTTGTAGGGAAGTAGACTCACTTGGCTTTTTATCTTTTTTATTTTTTTGGCAGCTGGCTGGAATAGGGATCCGAACCCGTGACCTTGGTGTTACAAGGCTGCACTCTAACCAACAGAGCTAACCAGTCAACCCCTATACTTGGCTTTTTTATAATCTGAAAATATCTTAATTTCTCCTTCATTTTTGAAGGAAATTTTGCCAGATCTAGTATTCTCAGTTGACAGTTTTTTTCTTTCAGGACTTTAAATATACAGTCCCACTGCCTTGTGACCTCCATGGTTTCTGATGAGAAACCGGCTGTTAATCTTATTGAGGACCCCCTGTGTGAGGAGCCACTTCTCTCTTGCTGTTTTCAAGATTTTTTTCTTTCTCTTTGTCATATATGAGGGGAGTTTGAAAAGTTTGTGGAAAAATGGAATTAAAAGATACAATAAAAAATATAAACTTTCCTAACATGAGCTCCATCAAGGTCAAGACACTTTTGTAAGTGATGATACCAGCCATTCAGTTGATCCCTAAAGAACTGAGGGTCCTGGCAATTCAACCATGTCAATACAATCTTTTTACATTATTAACTGGAAGAAAAGCGGGGGGCGTGCCTTTTAAAGATTTTTTTAAGATTAGGAAACAAAAAGAAGTCAAAAGAAGGCAAATCAGGACTGTAAGGTGTATGCCCAAATAATTTCCCATTGAAATACACACAGAATTGCCCTTGTTTGATCAGAGGAATGTGCAGGAGCACTGTTGGAGTGGAGAAAGACTCTCTGGTGAAGCTTTCCTGAGCATTTTACTGCTATAGCTTTGGCTAACTTTCTCCAAACACTCTCATAATAAGCAGATGTTATCATTCTTTGGCCTTCCAGAAAGTCAACAAGCAAAATACCTTAAGCATCTCAAAAAACTATTGCCGTGACATTTGCTTTTGTCTGGTCTGCTCTTGCTTAGACTGTAACACTTCCACCTCTTGGTAGCCACGGCTTTGATTGTGCTTTGTATTCAAGATCGTGCTTTGTATTCAAGATCGTACTGGTAAAGTCATTTGTCATCTCCTTTTACAATTCTTCATAGAGATATTTCAGGATCTTGATCCCACTTGCTGAACCAATTGAGATGTCTGTGGCTACTGTTTCTGCTGCCAATCATTGGTTCTCTTCCATTAGGGCATGAATGAGATTAATTTTTTTCTTGCAAATTGACATTGATGGTCTGCCACTGTGGGCTTCATCTTCAACATCATCTTGTCTGTTCTTAAAACAAGTCGTCCATTTGTAAACTGCTGATTTCTTTTGGGCACTATCCCCATAAGCTTTTCATATAGTACCGATAATTTCACCAGTCTTCTACCCAAGCTTCACCAATAAATTTGATATCTGTTCTTGCTTCAATTTTTGTAAAATTCATGTTACTTGAAGGGGCTCTTTTCAAACTGATGTCTTATTTTTCTTATTGCCTCAAACTAGATCCTGTTCAGACATGTTGTAACAAGTTAGTATGAATTTATATTGGTGTAAAAATTTTTTTTAAATCCATTCTTAGTTTTTCCATAATGTGTATTTTCCATGTACTTTTTGAAGACCCCGGGTATGTCTTGGTGTAGATCTCTGTGAGTTTATTCTGCTTGGAATTCATTGAGATTCCTGGATATGTAGATTCATGTCTATCACCAAATTTGGGAATATTTCAGTCATTATTTCTTCAAATATTTTTTATGCCCCTTTCTCTCTTCTTCTGACAGTCCATTATGTATATGCTGGTATGTTTCATGGTGTCCCACAGGTACATTAGGTTCTGTTCATTTTTCTTGATTTTATTTGCTTTCTGCTCCTCAGACTGAGCAATTTCAATTTCCCCATTTTTAAGTCTGCTAATTCATTCTTCTGCTGCTCAAATTTGTTGTTGAACCCCTTCTAGTTAATTTTTTATTTCAACTATTATAACTTTTTCAGCCCCAGAATTTCTATTTCATTCCTTTCCCTATCTGTTCATATATCATTCTCTTGATTTCCTTTAGTTCTTCATCCAAGGTTTCCTTCAGCAATCTAAGCATATATTTTTTTAAGTTTAAATTAAAAAAATTTTTTTTAAATTTATTATTAGTATATTCATTCTTATAAATCATGGTATTTCTTTATCATTTCTTCTGATGAGCATATTTAAGACAGTTAATTTAAAATCTTTGGGCTGGCCCGTGGCTCACTCAGCAGAGTGCAGTGCTGATAACACCAAGGCCACGGGTTCAGATCCCATATAGGGATGGCCGGTTCGCTCACTTGGGAGAGCGTGGTGCTGACAACACCAAGTCAAGGGCTAAGATCCCCTTACCAGTCATCTTTAAAAAAAAAAAAAAAAATTAAAATCTTTGTCTAGTACGTTCAACATTTGGGCTTGCTCAGGGACTTTTCTGTCAGTTCCTTTTCTTCCCCTGTGAATGAGCCATACTTACTTATTCATTTGTATGCTTTATAATTTTCTTGAGAACTAAACAATTTGAATATTGTAATGTAATGTATTGTATTGTAATAAAAACTCTGGACATCAGATCCTCTCCTTTCCCTGGGGATTGCTGATGTTGTCTGTTGAGAGATACAGTCATTTGTCTGCTTAGTGACTTTTCCTAACTATTTTTCAAGGACTATATTGCTTATTATGTGTGGCCCTGCAGTCTAAGTCTCTGTCTTATTATTTCCATGGTCAGCCAGGGACCTTACTGATATTTCATTGAATGCTTGGCTCCAACAAGAAAAGAAAGATGCAGAGGGAGAGAAAGTGGGAGAGGGAAGAAAAGAAGGGTAGGGCAGACAGAGAGAGAAAGTAGGGAGGGAGAGAGGGCAGACAGGAAGGTATTCTATGCTTTTCACAGCCCAAGGTGCTGCTTTCAGCCTGAAGGGGTTGAAACAACGCCCTCTCCCCTGTCCTTCCTCCCCCCACATATTGGTCCCTCAGTCAACTGCCAAGGAGAACAATAGAGAAAACTCCCATCCTTAGAGAAGAAGGTCCTTGTTGCTCAATCTGGCACGAGTTAGCTGCACCAGAAACAATGTGCTGCCATCTCCCTGGCTGTCTGCCAGAGGGCTGGGTGAGGGTTGGTAGGCTTTATGCAAAATCCCGAAATTTACTGAAATTTACCAGATTTTTTTCACCAACCCTGGTGTTAATATTGCATATGTTGACTAGACTCCACAATTCCAAAACAGTTGATTCTAACAGATCCTGCCAGTTCAATAGTTGTTTTAGTAGAGAGACTGACTCCTAGAGCTACCTATTCCACCGTCTTCCCTACAACCATATATCAATTTTTGAATATTAAACGAAACTTACATTCTTGGAATAAATCCTACCTTATTATGATGTATATATTGCTTTGCATATATTGTTAGATTTGATTTTCAAAAATTTTGTTGAGAAATATTTCTCTATGTTAATGAGGAATATTGGTCTATAGTTTTCTTGAAATGTCTTTTGTTTGGTTTTGATATCAGAGTAATAGTGGTCTCATAGAATGAGTAGGGAAGTAGTCTCCCCTCTTCAGTTTTCTAGAATTGGTATAGAATTTTTTTGCTGAATTGCTATTATTTCTTCTTTAAATGTTCAGTAGAATTCACCTGTGAAACCACTGAGGCCTGGCGATTTCCTTGTGGGAACATTTTTAACTACAACTTCAATTTCTTTAAAAGATATTTAGATTATTATCTTCTTGAGTGGCTCTAGTAGTTTGTATCTTTCAAGAAATTTGTTCATTTCAACTAGGTTGAGGTACTTATTGGCATAAATTTACAAAATTTACTTATCCAATTTTTTTATGTACAGAATCTGCAATGATGTCACCTCTTTCATTCATGATATTGGTAATTTGTGCCTTCTCTTTTTAATTTTTTTCCTGATCAGTCTGGCCAGAGATTTATCAATTTTACCTTCTCAAAAAATTAGCTTTTGACTCCATTCAATGACTTTTCTGTGTTGTTTGCTGTTTCATTGATTTCTATTATTTCCTTCTCTTTTTTTTAATTGAATCATAATTGATTATACATATTTTGGGGGTTCAATGTTGACATATGTTGATCAAATCAATATTAGTAGTATGTACATTGTTACAAATTGTATTCTTTATGCCCCACGTCCAATCTCTATCTCCCTCTCCCTCCCCCCTCCCACCACTGATAACCCTAGATTTCTTCTCTCCCACTGAAAGAGTAATGGTTACTCTGTCTGTCCAATGCTGAAAGGTGTTTTCAGATGCCCCAATATTATCATAGAGCAGCTGCTTCTTCTGTCACTCTGGAATGGGCTTTGTGGAGAGAGACAGATTCTTCTTTTCTTTGGTCTCTGCTGGCAACTCTCCTTGTGTCAATGCACTCCAGTGACCGGTGGACCATCTACATTGTGGTTGTGCTGTCTAGCCACTTTTGTGGCAACTGTGGTTACGGTGGTGGCTGTGGTGGGCCACCCACATGGAGGTGATGTTTTTGGCATGCTCCTTGCTGCTGGTGGTGTGCCTGGTGGTGGGCGGGGGTGTCCGGTTCCAACTCCATATCCCAGGCCCCTGAGGTGCTGGCAGAGTGCCTGGACTGGAACTAATTCTTTGTCCTTTGCTTACTTCTAAAATGGGGGAACTTCCTGTGGGAACCAGTACTTGAGCTGTGTAGTTGAGCTAAATTGCTGGTTTGCTGCTATTTCCCTAGGGAAGGTTTTTTGTGCAGCTCAGGGTTGTGTAGAAACTCTGATCTGGGCCTGAGTTTTCTCATCAAACTGCACCCCATGCAATTCTGCACTCCTGACCAGTCTCCTGTGAGTAGTCCTGCACTGACTGGGAGGCTGATCAGCTGTCCTTGCTGTGTCCCAGTATTCTCTCGGTGGGCCTATCTCCCCAACTGCCTGTGCTCCAAACACTTCCCACAGGACGGGCCCTGCACCAGCCCCTTGCGATGACTCACTGACCTCGGAGTGGCTCCCCTTCTTCAGCTGTTCTGGCTCCTCACTCCTGTGTGGGTCCATGGGAACCCTATTAGTGGTCTTGCTGGCCTGGGAGCCACCAAGGCCCTCTTCTCCCCTGCGCCTCCAAGTAACTCCATCTGAAGGGCACAGCTGTAGCTTCTGGTGGCTTCTGGTGGCTCCTGCTCCGTGCACTCAGCAGCTCCAGCCTTAAAGCAACTGTGGCCCAAAATGCTCCGAGCAGTTTTTTCCCAAATGCTCTGAGCAGTTTTTTCTTTCTTTCACCGTGGTTTCTTCTGCCTTCATGAACTCCATAGGTATCTCCTCCTCTTCCCTTGAGCTCCAGTGGCCCCAGCTTGGCTGTTGTTACATTTTTATAGTTGTAAATTAGTTGATTTGTGGGAGAGAGTGACGCTGCGGACCGTCTATCCCACCATCTTGACTGGAACTCTATTATTTCCTTTTTTCTATTTGAGTTTCATTTACTCTTTTTTTTTCTAATTTCTTAATATTGAAGTTGAGGTCACTGATTTATGGCCTTTCTTCTTTTCTAAATATAAGTGTTTAGTGCTAAAAATTTCACTGATAGTACTGCTTTTGTTGTATACCACAAATTTAGATATGTTGAGTTTTCATCTTCATTCAGTTAAAATATTTTTACTATCCTTTTTGATTTCTTCTTTGACTCATGGATTATTTTGAACTCAAGAGGTCTTTAAAAAGTTTAAGGATTTGTATTATCTTTTAATTCAATTTTTCCACAAACTTTATGAAATACCCTTGTACACTGAGTTTCTCAATATGTGTTACCCTGATTCCTAAAAGTTATTTAGCTGAAGAGACAATTCTAGATTGACTGTTATTGCAAAGTCCTTTTTTTTTTCCAGTATGTAATGTGCTTCTTTTATCTAGCATCTTTAAAAACTTTTAATTTGTCTTTGGTATTATGCAGTTTCAATAAAATGTAATTATTCTGTATGGCATATATGGGTTTTTATTATAGATTCATTTATTTTATTAGTTCTGGAAAAGTCTCAGCCACATTCTCTTCAAATATTGCTTCTTCTCCATTCACTCTAATTTTCCTTCTGGGACTTCAGGTGGACATATGAGAGACTTTTATCATTCTTTATCATATGTGAGACTTTAAAATTCTCCTTCAAATTTCATAATATATCTTAGAATCCTACCTAGCTTTTTTTGTTTTGATTTTTTCAAATCTCTTCAGTCATTTTGACTAGTCTCTTGTTTGCTCATTCCTATGAGTTAAATGTGTCCCCCAAAAGTTCATGTGTTAGAAACTTGATCACCACTGTAACAGTGTTAAGAGGCTGGGAAATCTGATTATGATATCTGAAAGGTGGGGCCTCTGAGAGGCGATTCAATCATGAAGACTCTCTCCTCTTGAACACATTAATCCATTGATGGATTAAGGGGTTAATGGCTTAGTGGGTTATCACGGATGGGGAGTGGTGGCTTTATAAGGAGAGCACATGAAATAAGGAGAGCCATCTTTGTGATGTGATTTCCTATACTGCCACAGGACCCTGTAGAGAGTTTCCACCCAGAAGGCAGCCCTCACCAGATGTGTTTCCTGGACCTTGAAATTCCCAGCCTTCAAAACTGTCAGAAATAAATTTCATTTCTTTATAAATTATCTAGTTTCAGGTATTCTGTTATGAGCAACCAAAAATGGACTAATGAACTCATTTTTGTGAATCTTTCTTTTTTTATATAGTACGTTTATATTTTAAATGATAATTTCATTACCTCACTCAAGTCTTTGGGGCCTAAATCTACCATTTATTATCTGTTACTCTCACTCATGGTTACCTGTTTCATGGTATGCTAAATTAACCTTATTAACCCATATATGTAGATAGTATGTATTTGTAGAAAATAAGAGAACTAGGTTGAACATGCTTTCTCCAAAGAGTATTTTGGTTTGCTTCTTCTGGTAGCCAAGGTTATATGGAACTGAGACCAATTCGACTTCTATGATATCTGACAGCACTTGTAATGGCATTTGCCCATTGGGCAATATGCCCTTCTCACGTGCTTATTGCTCAGAGTTCATTCATCTCTGGCTTTTCTTAACCCCCTCATTCTTTTGGTCCCTTGGAAGGAAATTTCTTCTATTTTCTTGAGTCTAGCCATGCATCATAAATTATGCTTCATACAGGTTCTCACTGTTGTGGTGGGAGTGCATCTAGACTACAACTGAAAAGGAACTAAAGTTCATAGCAACTCAATACAACATCTTTATCCAAAATAATATACTTTAAAGTCATTTACACATTACTTTCTCATTTTTTTGTTTTTTACCTACAGTGATTTTTTTTTTTCTCTCTTACTGGTTATCTTAGCTTTAGTTTTTTCATCATGTGCTTTAGGATTTTGGTTTGCAAGACTGTTTTGAGAGTGTTTTGTTTTCTCTCTCTCATTTTTCTTGGTCTAATGATTTTATGGCTGCCTCTACCTGAGCATCCCCCAAATTCTTTGTTTAGGACCAGATTATATCAATCATGGGGTCTCCTGCCTTGTAGATTTCTGGATCTAGTTACCAAGTCAGTTAGGCAGGCTAGCTAAGGTTTTGGCTATAAGACAATATCTATTTTCTTGCACTTATTTATCTGTGGAGTTTCAAGTAGTAAGCTTGTCTCCAATCCTCTACCTTGTAAGGGGCATTCTAGTCCCCCATTACCCCACAGAATAACTACTGGCTCCTTCTGCTTACTTTCAAACCCAGAGCTCAGAAGTCTTGCAGCTTTAGCCCTATCGTTTGTGCTTTATTCAACAATTTCACTTCTGGTTTCAAGGAGATATATAGCTTGTTTTCTTTTTTTTTTTTTGTCTTTTTCCGTGTCTGGCAACGGATCGCAACCCTCAGTGTTGCCCCCGCACAGGACCGGGGACCGGCAACGGGATTGCAACCCTCGGTGTTGCTCCCGCGCCTCGCTCAGCCAGTGAGTGGGAACCGGTCTGTATGTGGGATCCGAACCCTCGGGCGGGAGCGCCGCCGCACTATCCAGTGCGCCACCGGGCCGGCCCCAATAGCTTGTTTTCTAAGTGTGGCTAAGTCTTCTAAATTTTCTTTTACTAAGTCTTCTAAATTTTCTTTTTACTTTTTAAAAAATTTTAACTTTTCAATATTAAATTTTCTTTTACTTTTAATCTATAATCTAATGACTATATAATTGGGGTGGCCTTAAAGCATGGACGTAAAATGACATCTTGACTGAGATTCCCATTTTGATCTAATTTTATGACTGGAATAGTGATAAAATTACCTTCATTTCCTCTATAAAATAGACCAACTACTATCAAACAGAAAAACATAAGCCTTATTCTTACCTGCTCCGAGAGAAAATTATGTACATCTTCCCCTTCTGGTAAAAAGTCCTTCCAGCTGAGGTTGGCCTCCCTCCATAAGACTCCCACTTTCTTATGGCTCTAAAATAGAGATAAGTCCAATCAATTTACTCTCACAATGGAAGAAGAAGAAAAAGGCTTGCTTGAATTCAAGAGTGCCAGAACCCTTACTAAAGACTGAAAAAGTAAAACTTTTCATTGCTGTCACAAAGTCAATCTCTTAGGACTCTTGACTTTCAAACTGAGATGTCTGAATACAAATGTAATGGTGAATGACTAAAGTACAGCTGCTGAAGCTTCAGTAATTTATTTACCAGATGACTAATGTGGAGAACTGCAAGCTGGTATTTGGGATTTATGAATATAATCACCAAAAAGAATCCAATACACAATGTAGATAAATTCAACAGTCTCTTTTCCTAGATAACTCTATATGTATCTGCTAGTAAAGCCATTCAGCAAGCCTCACTGGAATCCTTCTTCATAGTAGATCACGATTATGCTGCCTGATATAAGAATGCTCAAGGCAGTTGCTGCTCCTGAACAAGGAATGAGAAGTATTTCAAGGGCAAGAAATGCAAGGCTGAGCCCAAGAAACAATAGAGAAGAGCTGTTGTCAGTTGGAAAAACATGAGGAGGTATAAGTCCACTGCCTGAACAAAGTCACAGTGATAAAGGAAAATGCCAGGCTTTGAGGCTGCAGCTATAATCTAAGAGGCATGTATTAATTATTTCATAGAGTAACTTGTCCAAGGCACAGCTAATAACTTGGTAGATCCAGGATGTGAACTCAGGCTATGCCCTATAAGAATTTGGTTTTATTTAGAAGTGGGAATTTGCTTTCTGTTTCCACAAATAAAAGTTAACAAGAATTTCAGTTTTAAGTAAGGAGTAAAGTCAATATGTAGTAGAGGAGGACATTTTGGACATAGAAACTAGGGTTCAGTAAAAATGTTAGTGCCAATAAGCAAAGAGCATTATCAACAAGTAGAAAATTAATTAGAACTAGAGACCAGGTTCTTTAATACTTCTAACTATGAATAACTACTACACAAATGGTATACAGAAGGACTTCTGCAGAGCCAGAGGGAGAAATGAAACACCGACTTTTTTTTTTTTTTTTTAATCAGTGCCTATAAAACATTGAAATATATCATCCTAGTATCTTTGGCTCAGGTTTGAGTAAGTTGGAAATCCTTCCAGAATCTTCACTTGTGAGTTCTGTTTTGTACTGACATCTCCCATTCTAGACATTTCATCTCCTTTGTGATGCCAAAACATTTCCCTAAACCTGTTAGACCTCTGATAGAGCATTTCCACTATCTTTTGAAATGACTGATTTAAGTTTTTCTGTCTCTCTCTCTTTAGTCTATAAATTCTTTGAACGCTTAGTTATCTTTGTAGACTGAGAGCCTGGCATAGAGCTTTTCAAGGAATAACTGTGCAGTAAATACTTATTAAACTAAGATAAATTTAACTTTAGAAATTCATTATTCTGCAGAATAATTTCTACAACCTATTTCTAGTCAGATTACCAGCCCATGATCCAAAAATAACAAAGTTAATCATTTTATAAAACTTACCTTAATCTGAAAGCAGAGTAGTTTTCATTGAACTCTATTAGAAAGTATAAATAATATATCCATTTCGTTTAAAGACAAAATTACTGACCACAAATAAAACATCTTGAGATTCTTAACTAAATCTAGTTAAGATGAGATAATTCTTTCCCAAGATACTAGTAAACAGAAGGACAAATACACCTCAGAATGAAACTAGGCTGAAGCAGAGACTTCAGTATTTTTTTGAAGAATGAAACAGAATTACTTCCACACTGAAACCTGAGCTATTCATAGATAACCCAAGATCAAGATCACTGCCCTTCCTAACATGCTGTTGAGTCTTACACTCAATTTAATACTCACCATTTGTTTGCATAGAAGACGCAATATTTCAGAAAGCAAGACCCCAGCTCTTCCAACAGGAAGTAAAGGTTTGCTAAATTCTCTGTAAAAGATAGGAGCAGTGATTAAGTACTTCTGAACAAATTCTCTCTTCCAGAAGAGCAGGCAAACAATGTGTGCTAAAAAAAAAAAAACAGATACTGTGCAACCTAAATAATACTAGGCAAGCCAAAGCACCAGGACAGACTCTAAGTCATTTTCAGAAGTACTTCAGAGACTTTAGGGTCGCCTTATGCTTCATGGAGAAGCTGAAAAAGGACTTCAGAATTCCTGGGATTTACCTTTTACTTTAACCACTTCGGTGACAGAACCAACACAAACATTACTCTAATTTAGTAATCTGTTTATTTATGTAAGTTCCACTTCAAGCTAACAGGAGAGAAGCACCTTAGGTAACAGGGAGGTGTGACACTTGAAGTTACTGAAGTGTTTTTAAGAAAGGAAGCTTTGCTTTGGAATATGGAGAAACAGAAAGGGACCATTTTTTTCATAGTCTAAATCAATATTTTTCAAACTGTTTTCCACAGGATATCAATGATACCAGTAATTCCTAAAAAAAGGATTCTACAATCAATTAAGTGAGGCAGTGCTGAATTAAACAAATGTAAATAGTTTTTATTCATTGTTTGGCTCTACTATAGGATTCTCATAATCGTTAATGTGCTATAATACGCTTTGTGAATCTCAAAGAAAAAGGACACAATAATATGTGGAATTTGACTATATAAACAGTTTATTGGGAAACAATAGCGTTTTGAAGAAGAGAGTTTGAGAACGGCTGGTCTATACAGTGTAGCATTAGTTCCTTGCTCATAACCAAATCTAGGAAGGCTTTAAGTCTCAGCTCCTTTTATTATAACCATGAGCATAAACTAGACAGGTGCACAATCTAACAAGCTACAGTGTGAAATGTAACTTCTTACAGCATTGGAACAGTAATAGACACAAAAGCCAAATTAACATTAAGCTTCTAGAAGTAATCATCTTCCAGTTACATGATTCTGGAGCCATATCTACAATCACTGCTATACTCAATGGACCACAGGGCTATAATATCCCCATCATGTCTCCAGTGTAGATCTAGTATAATGCAACAATTTTACACCAACATTAGAAGTCTTAAAGAATCATAGGCTGCATCCAAGAGTCTCTAAAGGCACCAAACGAGACGAGCATGGCAGCACTATGCTAGACAGCCAGCTACTGAGTTCTATATCAGTTTAACTTGATATACATCCAAAGAAACAAGTATAACTTACATGATAAGTTCCCTCATGGAGATTCCACCTTCTTTTAACATGGGGGCCACAAGTTCAGCAAGGTACAACCAAATATGAGGAATATCAATGGCCATGTCATCTGCCAATTCCAAGGTTTCTGAAAAACTAAAGAGCAGGAAAAAATATTCACTTGCAAATGTAATTCAAAAGTTAAGATTCAATAGAGTCCAAAAATCAGTCAGTCAACAAATACATAACACCAAGTTCAAGGGTTCAGGTCTCCATATTGGCCAGCCACCAAAAGAAAAAAATCTGATCTGCCGTCCAATCAGCATAGGCCCACTCAGTGGAGGCTGGTCGGGAATACAGAACTGTAGGGGGTGCAGTTTGCTGGAAAGACTCAGGTCCAGATCAGAATTTCCACACAACCCAGGTGTACCAGACCTCACGAGACCCGGAAGTACCTACAAAGTCAACCATTAAACCCTGAACTGCACATAAAGCCTTCCCCAGGGAATTGGCAGCAAAGTAACAATTTAGCTCAAGTGCTGGTCCCCACAGGAGGTTTCCCCATTTTAGAAGTAAGCAAAGGATAACAAATTAGTTCCAGTGCAGAGTTTAAGTAGTGAAAACAGCAAATAATCCAACACAAAACTGAAAGAAAAAACAAAATACCCACAGACCAGAGACAAAGGTTGATATTAACTAGTAAAGGTCTCACTTCACCAAAGAACACCTATAAAACCTAGAAGGACGGGAAGCCCCCTGGTCCCCCAAGCCAGGGAGGAAGGAGGGCCAGGGGCCTCAGCCATGCCCCTCCAATATCCACAACCAGCTCAGCGACAACCACTGAGCTGACGTAGGAAGCCCCCCGGGCCCCTGAACCCAGCCCAGTGATGACCACCTAGCTGCAGGAGGAACTGCCCCTGGCTCTTAAGCTAGGACGATTGGGGGGCCGAGAGCCTCAGCCACACCCTCCGACACCCACATCCAGCCCAGTGATGACCACCGAGCTGATGCAGGAAACATCCTGGCCTCTGGAGCCAGGGTAGTAGGGGGCCGAGGGCTTGGGCCACACCCCCCTGACATCTGCATTCAGCTCAGCAACAACCAAGCCAGCACTGGAAGCCCGCCTGCTCTCCCTTGCAGGAATGAGGGGGTACCACAGGCCTCAACCACGCCCCCCCTTCCTCCTTCTCCCACCCTATTTCCTTCTCCCTTCTCGTGTCCCCCTCCCACCCAACTGCTCTGCAACAACATCTCAGAATGTAAAAACAGATGATGCCAGGGACTGACCCCTCCTCCCATAACCAGGCATGCTGCCACATTTGTAATAATGTATATGCTAATAATATTGATTTGATCAACATATGTCAACATTGAACCCCCAAAATACGTATAATCAATTATGATAAAAATAAAAAAAAAAAAAAAAAAAAAAGAACTCCCCCGCAAAAAAACAAACACTTATTAAGCACCTGCTATGTTAAGCATTGGCCTAGGCATAAAATGACTAGCAAAGTTACAGTTCTTAAAGAGCTTATATGAATGTGGGAGAGAAACGGAATAGAATGTACAAAAACATACTTGCAGACAGAGCTAATACTCTGAAGAACATGAAATACGGCACCAGAGGACGGTCAGAAAATATCTCTGTATGGAGGTGACATTTGAAAGACTTCAATGATTATACGTAGACAGTCAGGTAAAGTTCTAGGGGAAGAGCTATCCAATTTAATCCCACACTATAAAAAGTCCACCACAAGTGAATATTATATCCTCCAAGTCAGTCAGAAGCACTGACTAAATGCTTATTATAATGCGGACCAGACACAAAGAGAAGAAAAGGCAAAAATCCTTGTCCTTGAGAACCTTACAATTGTGAAAAAATTGGATGGATATAAAAGAGTCTGACAACATTACTAATATTATTATTATCATTATTACATGCTACGAACTGTTGTCCCTTTAAAGAAAAGCTAATGGTTTCAGGCTTTAGTGCTATGAAATATAATTATTTCTCAATGCAAAGTAATATAAGTGGGAATTAAATATAAAACCTAGGAAAGTTAAATACAAAATACCAGCAGTTTTATTTAGCCTGAAAATCATAGCTATTATAAATATAAACAAATAATTAAAGACAATGTTAATTATCCCCATATATAGCATATTAAAAAGTACAAAACCAGAAGTGAACATCACTTTAGGAGGCATACACATAATTGCAAATCATAAGGAAAGGAAGGAATGAAAGAACAGGCAGGCCAAGAGCAGGTGGTATCTGTATTCATATCCTTTCAGATCTCTACTTTATTATAAAATGTGTGCTTTTTTGCTGCAGTTCCAGGTTCTAGCCAGAGTATGCCACTTTTTCTTACCCACCTTAGAGGCGTACACATCATTAAATTTTTTCACTTAAAAAGAGCTATCACTGCACGGTCACCTCTCTGAAGGTGCCGTTTTAAAACAGTTTGCAGCTCAGCCACAGTATCTAACTCTGGGCTTCATGAAGCCTTAATAACGAATTTCTGACCTCACAGCTTGCAAGTATTTGACACTTATTTGCTGTACAACAGATACTATACTATTCTCTCATTATGTGCATACTTTCAGCTCAGTTAATGTGCCATTAATGAAACACAATCTGGCTGGGCTCCAAGATTTCTGAGTTAATTACTCAATTTTGCCAATTCATGTTCTGTGGGCTAGTGCATAGATTAAGCTGTTTAATTAGTCCAATAAACAACTGTAGCCATCCTGGTCTTTCAGCAGTATATCTGCTGTTATTTTCATCTCCTCCTATCACAATTCAAATACACCCATATTCTTGCCTTGGTTTTCTACTTCTTGGTCAGTCACTTCATCAGGGGACAATTTGCAGAACACAATCAGTGATCAAATCCACACTGCTGATAAAAAAAATTTTTGGCTGAACATAGGATTTCCACAGAGCAAGCCTGTAAGAGATTTATTTTTTTTCAGGTTTACAGTTCCTAAGTCCTTTTGTTTGATTTTAAAAGGAAAATACTAGGTGTGCAGAAGCTTCTAGGTAACTAACTGTTTTTATGTCTTTGCACTACTACACAGCCTATAACAAAGACTTGCGCAATACATATTTTCTAATAGCTGAATGAATAAAATGGAGCTACACCATACCCTTGCCTCTTGGTACTCAGTGACCATCACATCCATTAGACTGTATTTTGGTGGGGTCTACACAGATGGGACATCAGGTATCTCCCCCCACCCCCATTTCAACTACAAAAACTCCACTTTATTTTATATACTGGGTTCTTGTCTAAACTTTAAAGAAAGGGGTACGTGGTTAAAAGTTAAAAATTCTCCATTCAAAAGACAGAGTGGCTAAAATGGATTAAAAAACAAGATCCAACCTTATGCTGCCTACAAGTGACTCACTTTATTAGTAAAGGCACACACAGACTGAAGGTAAAGAGATAAAAAAAGATATTCCATGTAAAAGGAAACCAAAAGAGAGCAGGGGTAGCTACTTTTACATCAGACAAAACGTATATTAAGTCAAAAACTATAGAAAAAGACAAAGAAGATCATTATATAATGATAAAAGGGTCAGTTCACCAAGAGGACATAACAATTGTAAATACAGATGCACCCAACATCAGAGCACCTAAACACATAAAGCAATTATTAAGTTATCTAAATGGAGAGATAATATATGCCAACAAACTGAATAACCTAGAAGAAATGGATAAATTCCTAGACACATACAACCTACCAAGACTGAACTGTGAAGAAACAGAAAATCTGAACAGACCAATAACGAGTAATAAAACTGAATCAGTAAAAGGTGCCCATTAAAGAAAACTGCCAGACTAGCCTGTTTGACTGTTGAATTCCTCCAAACATTTAAGAAAATAAGTAATACCAATTATTCTCAAACTCTTACAAAAAATTGAAGTGGAAGGAATACTTCCAAACTCATTTTACAAGGCCAGCATTACCGTAATACCAAAACCAGATGAGGACACTACAAAAAAAGAAAATTGCCAATATCTCTGTTGAACACATATGTAAAAATCCTAAACGAAGTATTAGCAAACCAAATTCAATAACACATTAAAAGAATCACTCACAAATCAAGAAATGTGAGTTAACAAAATAAATTATAACAACCATATGACATTAACAAAATAAATTATAACCACCATATGATGATATCAATATATGCAGTAAAAGTATTTCACAAAATTCAACACCCTTTCATGAGAAAAACTTTCAATAGATTAGGTATAGATGGAATGTACCTCAAAAAAAAGATAAAAGGCCATATACAACAAACTCATAACTAACATCATACTTAATGATGGTAAGGTGAAGGCTTTTCTGCTAAGATCAGGTACAAGACAAGAATGTCCACTCTCACCACTTCTTTTCAACATGGTACTAGAAGTCCAGGCCGGAGCAATTAGGCAAGATAAAGAAATAAAAGGCATTCTAATAGAAAAGAAAGAAGGGAAATTTTCTCTATTTACTGATGACAGGATATTATACATAGAAAATCCTAATGACTCTACCAAAAAACTGTTAGAATTGATGAATGAATTCAATAACGTTGCAGGATACAAAATTCAGCAATTAATATTAATATTAATAATGAACTATTTGAAAAGGAAATTAAGAAAACAATCCCATTTATAATAGCAACAAAAAATATAAAATACTTAGGTACGAATTTAACCAAAAACCTGAATATTGAAACCCATAAACACTGATGAAAGGAATCAAAGAAAACACAAATAGATGGAAAGATATACCACATTCATGTACTGGAAGAATTAATATTGTTAAAATGTCCATACTACCCAAAGCGATCTAGAGGTTCAATGTGATCCCTATCAAAATTCCAATGTCATTTTTCACAGAAATATACAAAAAATCCTAAAATTCCTATGGAACCACAAAAGACCCTAAAAAGCCAAAACATGGGCCGGTCCGGTGGCACACTGGAGAGTGCGCCGCCTGGGAGTGTGGTGGCGCTCCCGCCGAGGGTTCAGATCCCATGTGGAGACCAGTTCCCGCTCACTGGTTGAGTGTGGTGCGGGCACAACACTGAGGGTTGCGATCCTGTTGCCGGTCCCCGGTGCAGGCGCAACACCGAGGGTTGCGATCCCGTTACCGGTCAGCAAAAAAGATAAAAAAAGGAAAAATAAAAAAATAAAAAATAAAAAATAAAGCTGACTAAAAATAAAATGATAGTTCCTGAGAACAAGTGCCTAACATCCATGAAGAGATGCAAACTGAACCTATGTTACAGATTTTGTCATATCTGTTTTTAGATATAGCTTAGTTTGGAAGTAGACAATATAGACCATTTAAAGAACAAAGCTGTAGATATCACATTCCTTGATATCAAAATATATTATAATGTGACTATAATCAAAACAGCATGGTACTGGCATAAAAACAGACACATCAACCAATGGAACAAGAAGGAAAGTCTACAAATAAACCCACACATTATGGTCAACTGATTTTCAACAAAGGTGCCAAGAACACACATGGTGAAAGGACAGTCTTCAATACATGGTGTTGGGAACTGGTTATCCACATGCAGAAGAATGAAACTGGAGCCTTATCTTACACCACATGCAAAAATCAACTCAAAATGGATTAAAGACTTAAATACAAGACCTGAGACTGTAAACTACTAAAGAATATAGGGAAAAAGCTCCATGACATTGGTCTTGGCAATGATTTTTTGGATATGACTCACAAAGCACAGGCAACAAAAGCAAAAAGAGACAAATGGGACTGCATCAAAGTAAAAAGCTTCTGCACAGCAAAGGTAACAATTAACAAAGTAAAGAGACAACCCACAAAATGAGAGAAAATTAAGTACAAACCATACATCTGATTAGGGGTTAATATCCAAAATATATAAGGAACTTAAACAACTCAACGGCAAGAAAACAACTGGATTAAAAAATGGCAAAAGACCTGAAGAGACATTTTGCAAAAGACAACATACAAACTGCCAGCAGGTACAGGAAAGAATGCTCAGCATCTCTAATCATTAGGGAAATGTAAATTAAAACCATAATGAAATATCATTTCACACCTGTTAGAAATGGCTTTTATCAAAAAGATGAAAGAAAAAAAGTATTGGCAAAGATGTGGGAAAAAAGGGAACTCTTGTACATTGTTAGTGAGAATGTAAATCATTACAGCCATTATGAAAAATGGTAAGGAGATTCCTCAAACAACTAAAAATAGGACTACCACATGATCCAGTAATCTAGCAATATAAACTTCTGCATATATATACAAAGGAATGGAAATTGGTATGTCAAAAAGATACCTGCACTCATATATTAACTGCAGCATTATTCATAACAGCCAAGATATGGAATCGACCTAAGTGTACATAAACAGATGAATGGGTGAAAAAAATGTGGTAAATACACAATGGGATATTTAGCCTTAAAAAATTCTGTCATTTACAAGAACATGGATAAACGTGGAGGACATTATGCTAAGTGAAATAATCCAGGCACAGAAAGACAAATACTTCATGATCTCAATTACGTGTGAAACTTAAAAAAGTTGAACTCACAGAAGTAGATGGTTACACCAGAGGCTGGGGGAAGGAGGAAGGAAATGAGTTGTTCGCCAAAGGATGCAAAGTTTCAAACAGACAGGAGGAATAGGTTTTGAGATCTATTGCACAGCAGGATGACTATAGCCAATAATAATGTACTGTGTATTTCAAAATAACTATGAGTAAATTTCAAATGTCCCACCACATAAAAAATAGGCAAGGTGATAAATATGTTAATTAGCTTGATTTAATCATTCTACATTGTACCCATAAATGTATACAATTTAATGTGTCAATTAAATAAAGAAAAAATGATACTGTCAAAAGCATCTTCCACAATTTGTATTATGATAACTTAATGAAAATGTAAATCTTGCTGTAGATAAACAAGGAAGACATAGTAATGACATCTAAAAATCATACTGGTTAAGTATTAGTATGGCTGATATAAGAGAATCCAACTACAGGTAAAAAGATGAGATAAAAAGGAGAAAAGCCTTTTTATTACTCCAGTATCATCTTCACAACACTACTACAAAAAATACTACTTAAACTAGATTTTACCTATGTGAACAAATAGGGTCTTTACCGTTAACAAGGATCTCTCCAATTCTGCATTTGAAACTTAGAATGAATGGTTATGTAAGATCTTTTGCCAAGGTAGAATTGTCGTAAGTGGTAATAAAAGTTCCAGAAAAGTAGCCAAAGAGGAGATAAAAATCTCTCCAACAAACATCTTCCAAAGTGAAATATTAATGTATCAAGTTTCCTGTAGGGCACATATTTTGTGTCTATTGTCAACTCTAAGTTTTACTATCTTGGTTTTCCTTTATTACTTTTGAAGTCTAATTTTAATTCTGTGGCTGATGGTGAACTGCACTCAACGACCTTTACTAGACAGTTTTCAAAAAGTAGTTTTCTGAAATCATAATATAAAATGGCTGTATCAATATTGTTTGTAATGCATCTTCCTATACAATAATGCTTCTACTTATCTACCTAATTTGTATCATAAAGTATTAGACTCAAGTCCTGAAAATTCCAAGAGGTGTCTTTGTGGAGGTATATTATATATACAGCAACTATTATGCTCACAGTTGATATAGCACCTTGTAAAGAAAATTCCAGAGGACCTAAACTTTACTTATAAAGCCAATTTGAAACTTCTGTCTACTAGTTTGTAGCAGGTCGTGTCATGCCCTAAAACAAACTGTAGGGAGTAATGGCAGATTAATAGCTGGCTCACCACAAAACAGTACACCCATAGGTCTTCTGCTTTCTATGCTTCCCAGAGTCATCACTGGCTTGCGGAGCTAGGCAGAAACTGTTTCCCTGACTGCTGAGAAGTTGGCATCTAAGCAGTAGACAGCACCCAAAGAGGCTTATTGCAGATGCTCCTTCACAATACTATGGAAGGACAGAGATCTTTGCATGTTGGGATTAAAGAGACAAAGACTCAGGGTGCTTCTGTGATTTCAATTAATTAGCCTCTCCGAACAATATAGAACTGAAGGGATTAGGAAATTCTGATCTACTTGCAAGAAGATTCTCAGTGGATAATGACATGGGGCTATCCCTTTGCTTCCATTTTAGAAAAAAAGCTGGGTGCTAAATTGTCAGGCCTCTCCATTTAGGAAGGAGTGGCGACTGGCTGGTTAGCTCAGCTGGTTAAGGTCAGAGGTTCAGATACCATATCTCTTACTGGCTAGTCACCAAAAAAAAAAAAAAAAGGAAGGAATAGTACAACTTGTATGGGTCTTAGTCTAAGGATGGCCTGGTTAGGTTTAACTAAGTATCAAAAGCTAGGCCTAAAGCTACTTCATGGCCTCCTACTGCAGATGGAAGCAGGGATAGAGAAAGAAGTAGTAGATTCTAAGAAACAGAGGTTTTAGTCTCATTTTCTACCTAAATAAAAGGTTGTAGTTGTGGTAGATATTGCCAGTTGCAGCAGTAGCACTACCACCAATGAAAGTGTAGCCACCATATCCAGATATAATATTTTTTCTTAAGGAAATTCCACAAAGACAAATGGAAATGTCTGAAATATCCTAGAAATCAAGCTAGTACCTCATGAGTTCAATTATAGCCAGTAATCCAGGGTTCAATCCCTGTACCAGCCAGCTGCCAAAACCAAAACAAAACAGAACAAAACAATTATAGCCAGTAAAAGTAGGGGTTCCTAGGGCCTTTCTAGGTATGAATCAACTTCTGAGTATAGTTTGAAGGGACAGAAAATGGTAAATAGTAATCTATCATTCTCATTTCCAGAGTTTTCTGGGCAATATATCATAATATCTGGGTAAAAAGTAGATATTTATAAGTTGTTGTAATAGTTACCCCAACTGTAGTTTCTAGGGGCTTTAAATTATAGTTTCAAGGCAGCTGGGGCAGGCCTCAGTCTGATTGTGAGAGAACAGATATCTTTGTTTGCTCCATTTGAACTGGCTGGATACTGGAGAGAACCAGATTTCTCTTTTAAAACTAGAAAACTATCCTGGTCTTAACGACCAACAACCACAGCAAGTTTTGCTAAAGTTTCTTACTAAGTTAAGTGGTTCAAATTGTTTTAACCTAGTTATTCACTGAATTCAGAGCAATCTAGCTTGCTACTGAAAGACAATGATCCTATGGGCAAGTATAAATTTTCCAGTTCCTCAAGGACAATATCATCATTCCCTGAAAAATCAAATGAGTTATTACTTCCTAAGTACATTCAACAGTGGCATTTAACATTTACACTATTGTTGACCATTACTGAAAGAACTACAGAAAGATACATAGTGGCATTTCATCATATATGCATTTAATTTATAAGAATATGAGCTTGGCAAAAAATATCTACAAAGAGAAAAATAATTTAAATACTGCTAAAGCCTTACTGCCATTCAACTCAATGAGCATATGCCTGAGTGAGTATGAGATGGCAGACACGAATCCAATATCCAGACCTCAGGAGATCTTAGTTCCTGTTCACTTAGGGAGCGGGCATCTGTCAGTGCCGGGTGTGATTCCATGTTTACATTTGGTACAACACGGCTCTGAAAACAATTATTATTATTATTATTATTATTTTACCGTATGCAATTTTCACCTTAAACATTGATTTCAGAATCTAAGTCTGGGTAAGATTCTGTGGCTGTACCACAGAGAACCTGAGTCATGTACTTGCAATGACAGTATATCACAAATATACAAGAAATGGGGACACAACACCAAAGATAGCCAGATCTCATCAAACCTGCCATTGACAAGAATCATAATGAAACTAACCCAGAATAGATTAAATCTTTAAGAACGTAGAGTTACATATCCTTTTATAGAGCTAGAGTGGATAAGCACTTCCTCACCAAAATAACCAGGGTTTAATGAAAGGATAAGCCTTTTCCAGAATTTTTCTTACAAAGACATGCAGGGGTTTACATGTAAATAGGCTGGTGCAGGCCTCACAGTTTCCCTGAGGCTAAGGGGTTTCTGGTCACCTTACTTACATCATGATATATAATAATATATCATATATATAATATATAGAAATATATATATAATATATAGAAAAATATATATATATAATATATAGAAATATATATATTATTATATATAATATATATATAATATATAGAAAACCAGAAGATAATCGTTATGCCCTAGCACAACCTATAAAATGCCATTATATTAACCAACATATTAGCAACATATTAGCATATTATCACCTGACAGTGGACATAAATTTCATCTATGGAAAAAGCTAAATTCTCAAAAAGTTAAGTACCTTAAAAATTACCACCCCCAAACTTAGTAACTGAATAATACCACTCTTGAGAAGGATACTGACCCTTTGAAAAAGTCCTGTTTGCTGAGTTTTTCTGACTGTACTAGCTGATACAGTAACTGGCCCATGTGATCCCTGGTGATCTGGCTCCGTTCCAGGGTGGACTCCACTCCCACTCTCACAAAAACATGTAGCAGGCCCAGGGCACTCAATTCTTCCACACACTGCATGGCTTCCTGTCCAAAAAGAAAACAAAGGCTTGTTTACTCCAAAATCTGGATAGGATTATCACAGTGTTAAGATAACTTTAAAATTTTTTACTTATAACAAAGTCAACAGAAAGCTCCACGAATAAGATAGTTTTTGTATCTTTGTTTAACACAATATATAGCTGGGTAAAATGTGCGCAGATATGGGCAATATTAGTCATGTTAAAAAAAAAGGTATATCTTTTTAAGGCTAATATGTTCAGGTTAACAGTTTTATAAAAGATCACTCAAAGGACAGAGTCAAAATGTATTTTTCTACACAATGTTTACCTATTTTATGATTAGTTAAAAAATGAAAATGGTATATTATAAAATAAAAATTAAGTGTCATGATTCAGAGGCCTTAACATGGCAACTGAGGTTACTCGGTTGTGAATGAAAAAGGTCTTCCTTCACAGGAAAATTAAATTTAAGTGTATGGTTAGATTAAACACTACAATCCTTTTAGGAACTCCTTGTGGTATGGGGCTTGCTAACTGGTGCTTATTGTGGAGTGATCCAGCTAGGTTGGTATCTCCGGCCTGGAGGGTAAAAGCCTAGCAGCCAGTGTTGCTGAGTCACCAATATAGCAGTATACCTCCCTGCCCTCAACTACTACAACTGGTCTGGCGTCCCTGAGTCCAAAATCCTTTGGTTTGACCTCTGGAGAAAGCAGCTTTTCTGAGGGGGAAGATGCACATGACAAGGGCAGCCAACTGTCGCATCGAGGCATCTCACCACTGCCACTTTTTTCCCCCTCAGCTACTTTAATACCTCACCCACGTTAACTTTTTATCTAAAAAACCTCCAAACTTAGAGAGAACTTAAATACTACAATGCACAACTATATCTTCACTTTGATTTAGATTAATCAATTGTTACTTTTCTTTTTCTCTAAATAGCCAAGAAATTTAATATTAATAAATGTCAATAAAAATATTATCTGATATATAGTACATATCTGAATTTCCACAATTGTCCCCACATGTCCGATAAAGATTTTTGTTGTTGTTGAGTCCAACTGAGAACCTGACATTACATGTCATGATGTCTCTTTAGATTCCTTTAATCTGTTTTTGAAACATTTGGGCCAGCTGTCATCTTTCTTATATGCACTTTTAACCAACCAATCCCCTCTGTTTCCAGCTGTATCTATACTTCACACACATTTTTAGTTTACTATATAAATTATCACTTATTTCCACTAATTTCCAACTTCCAGAATGTTGCTGCTGTCTATTCCCTGGGATCTTCATTCTTGTGGGTTCTGGCCACATTTTAATATGTTAACATCATTATAACGCCTTTTCAGGAGGGAGAGAAAACGAATGCAAGTATTCAATCCTTAGTATTTAACCTGAATTGATTAAGTGTCTTAGGACTGAGTCACAGTGTCACAGTGTCATTCACTGTGTCTGCTGCATAAAGGGTCAACTAACTATATCATGATACTTCCAGTGTCACAGTAGTTCATAACTTTACCCTCTGCCCTGATTTTCTCATAGTTTATTTCTTCTTGCCTTTGAACTCTCAGTTGAAATGACATTTCCTGTAGTCTTCTTGGACTCCCCCACCACTGGCTATCACATTACTTAACTGTACTTCTCTACACTGAAATATAATTTTTCTTTTGGTAGATATTGTTTACTTATTACCTATCTTTAGGGCCAGACTTGCCTGTATAGTCCCTCTAGAATGTAAACTTCATAAATGCAAACTATGTTGATCACTACATATACTGTGGTATATCCAGGCATTATCCCCTAAAATGTGGTTGGCACATTTTAGGTACCCAATAAATATATAACACAGAAGCTAAAAACACACATGGTGGAGTCAGATATATGTAGGTTTGAATCCTGGCTCTGCCACTTACTACTGTATGAGTTTAGGAATGTAACTTAAATCTTTCAGGCTTGAGAGATCACAGGGTTACTGTGAGGATTGCATATATTAAAAACAAAACAAACAAACAAAAAAACACTTGGCACATTGCAAGGCACAAAATAAGGGCTGAATAAATATTAATTTGTTTTATTGATAACAATAGCACCTACTGAGAAGATGTTAGAAATAAAACTCTTCCTTAGGATAAGCTCTGTAAGTCTTTAGCATGACACACTATAATACCCTAAAAGGTAATAAAATAAAGCACGATTTGTGCCCTGAAGCTAGAAGCCTAGCTTTGAATCCTGGATATGCCACTTATTAGCAGTATGATGATGAGCAAGTTACTTTACATCTTTACACCTCAGTTTCCCTATCTGTAAAAATGGGTATTATAATAATACCAGCTCCAGTAGGGTACTATGAGGATTACATGAACTAATACACATAAGATATGCAGAACAGCACCAAACACATAAAGCCCTTGATTAATGCCCAACATTGTTTCCTAGCTGTTATGGCCACTCTGCAGGCATAGCTGCCTTACACACTGCATAGCATAATTCTAAAGTTGTAACTGACTCTGCCCCTTCCAGATTGCAGGCCTGCTTGCGGGCTCAAGATTCTCCAAAGGGTCCTCTTGTCACACTTAAGTGTTACTATGGTCTTTTCCTCTCTATGCCTCCAGTTTATCATATGATCCTATTTTTCCCCTTTCAAAGTGTTTGTCATTCACTGACATTTGTACATCCTTCAAATTATGTCTAAAGCCATCTCCGCTGCTTTTATTACTGTCTCCACTGTCCATCTTTCTTAGCCTTTCAATTTTCTTGTAAGTCTTTCATATTTCCTCACTTCCCTGCAAGAAAAAATGCTGTGATGCCAGTTTACGAGACTGCTCCTCATTTTCCAGGAAGCTAACTAATGACTCACAGTACATCAGGTATATTCTCTGGCTCTTCCCAGCTAATGCTCATTTATTTTGCTGCATTTCCAAGGGCTTCTGCTAAGCACTCCTCTCTACCACACTGGCCATCAAAAACTTCTTCCTATATCTTCTGAATTTTGGACAATTTCAGAGGCTTGAGGATTTTAGAAGGCTTGGCTATAGATAACAAAAGTGATTTTTGTGTATAGAAAGCAGATAATAACTAGATTATCAAGAAAACAAGTAATCTTGAAAAAATTTTTAATATAATGCGAAAGCAAAAGTAGTTAATATATCTGACAAATATTTTAACAGGAAGGCAATTTTACCAATAAGCCTCTCCTGACCTCAGATCACTAAACTAGATCCTGTTGTGTGATATCTCCTAAGATCCTATTGGTCTACTAGCATTTATCATAATTAAAATTTAACTAACTGTGGAGTTATCCGTTTATGATCTGTCTCTGCCACTAGACTGTAGGGCTCATGAAGTCAAGTAGCTTGTCTATCTTATTCACTACCATCCTAAAATAAAGATCAGGAGAAGGTAAGGGTTAAAGAAGGGCAAAATTGAAAACCATGTTCTTGAAGTGTCTCACTTAGGCTGTCTAAGTGAGACACTTTAAGACATTTTGCTTATTTCTTTGTGCCTCAGTTTTCTTCTTTTTTTTTTTTTTAAAAAAAAAAAAAGATAACCGGTAAAGGGATCTTAACCCTTGACTTGGTGTTGTCAGCACCACGCTCAGCCAGTGAGCGAACCGGCCATCCCTATATAGGGATCCGAACCCATGGCCTTGGTGTTATCAGCACCACACTCTCCCAAGTCAGCCACGGGCCGGCCCATGCCTCAGTTTCCCACTTAAGAAATAAAGAAAAAGTAACACTAGCCATATGAAGGTACTTCAAAAGGTCCATGGAAAAATAGAATTAAAAAATGAATCTTTCTGAGAACAATGATAAAATGAATCATCATTTTGTGAAGCCCGTAACAGGTATATATGTAGGGTACCAGGAATGCCTCATAATGATAATGTGTTGTTTTTATTCATTAAGTATCAAAGTCCATTAGTGAGGATGGATTGGTACCCATTCTTTCTTTCCACCACTTTATCTTGTGAAACTACAGTATCAATTTAAAAGAGAGTAGTTGGCAAAAATGTATCAGAGTTAAACAAAGTGAACTGTGTAGGACTTAGATCACCCAGTCTAAGTCTCACCAGTTCACAATGAAAGGTCTCTGTCACAGAGCTTTGTGTTGTTGCTTTCTTTAAAAAAAAAAAAAAAAAAAAAAATCATCTACCTTAAAATCATTAATGTGTAGAAATTCATCAATGATAGATCTGGATTTCCTCTCCATCTCCTCTTCTGATAATGCAGGCTTGTCAGGGGCTGACAGTGCTACAATTTCTGATTTCACTACTAGTGAGGTAAACAAAAAATGAGACAGTAAAAATGACAAAAATTGCCATTAAAATGGTGGAACTATGGTTGACAATATTTATGCATTGTTGCACCGTTTTTTAGTAAAGGCTTTAAACAGACGCAAGTTTGACAAAGGAAGACATCTAAAAGCAGAACACAGAAACCTTTTATTTTAGAAGAGATAGGCACCAAATAACTTCATAATCTACAACAATTAAGAAGATTTAGGGACATGATATATTTTTATAATTAGAGCTTTTTTTATTTCTTTCTGTATTTTGATGCCTCCCATTGCTTCGATGATGAAAGCATGTGAGGCCTTCACAATCCTGCACACAGCTTTAGCCACATTGGCTTTTGGCAGTTGCCTGAATTTAGTTCCTCCTCCTACAGCTCTGCTCAGGTTGCTCCTACTGTCTGGAATGCTCTTTCTCTCTGGTCCACACCTGTCCCTCCCTGCAAACATGTTTCATTCCTACTGGTCCTTCAGATGTGGGAAGCCTCTCCTGACATCCCCCCACCCTAACACTAGATAGTTCCTTTGTTAAGTACTCTCTTAGAACTAAATTCCTTTCCTTCATAGCATTTTTCTCAGTTTGTATCTTTTGTAGAATTACTTTACACAGGTCTTTCTGACCCAGACAGACTGAAGGCCGAAAGGAGGGTTCAAGTGCCTAATGCTCACTGTGCATCTCATTAATGAACAAATGACCCAGACAATAACACACTTAAGGCAGCTGTGTTATATTATTCACTACACACAAGATATTTTCATGTTTTATTCTGTTATGCTCCAAAAGTAACTACCACAGATAAGAAAGCCACATGTCCCTACCACTATATGATCTGAAACCTACTGGGAGAAGACACTTCAATTTGCCTCTGAAATCTACTTAAAGAATACAGTTATGGAAACAATTTAAATAGTGAAACAAATCTGAAAGCTAAATAAATGCTATGAACAACCAGTATTACCTCATGATTAAGATTTAAAAGATGCTAAAAATTGTCAAACTATTTTTCAGTGACGTCATTACCATCATCATCAACATCATCATCATGACATCTAATATCTTTTGAAAACTTCATATTTATCAGGTAATATTCTAGGTGTATTAACATGTATTGTATTTACATGTATTAACTTCTCTTTTAATCTTCATAATAATGTAGGTACAACTTATCACTGTTTAACAGATGAGGAAAGTGAAACACAGATAAGTTAAATTCATAAGGAAATTTTCTGAGCATTATCTGAGCAGGTTCTCCAAGGAAGGTGGAGGCAACAAAGACAATCTGAAACCTTCTCTTTGGTTTGCCTAGTACTGGGGCTCGATAAAGTGAAAAATGTCACACATTTAAGGGACTCTAAACAGCATACGAACTCTAACAGCAATGTTTAGTGGGGTGTTAATTAGGGGACTTGTAAGAAATTCGCATTGCATAATGTACAGCAAGAGGGCCTCATCACCACAACATTTAACAGAGAAAGGGGAACAAGGACAAACGGCCAAGCACAGACCACCTAGAGAATGAGAACTATGTTATAAAACTACGAAGCTGCCATTTAACTTTTTAAGATGCTGGTGTGGGTGCTGCTATTGTGTGTTGATTCTGAAATCTTCTTAGGCACAAGGTCTCCTTTGTATTTTTCCTTCCAAATTTAAAGCCCAAATCTTGGTCTCTATCTATTCAAATGAAGCCTCTCACCTGACTCCCTGATTTTGCTCCGCTCGGCTTCAGTGCTGTTCCTCTCCACATCCATGCCTCCTGTGAGCTGTTTCACAGTCTCTAGCATCTCTCTCCGTTGCTCTTCTTGGGACTGATTGTCCAACAGGTCTTTACTGCTGCTGCCTCTCAGGAAAGTGTTTGGACGAGCTGTCGCAGATGGAAGGGGCTTGTCATTCTTCTCCCTGCCCATGCTTCCACGACTTAGAAGACAAAAACAACACTTTTCAAAATAAAGACAACCCTATCCCCTAAAAAGGGGATTTTCTAAAAGTATGCAGAATAATTTTTCATAGATAACTTTAGATGTGTGAGGCACCCATTATATTTCAAAATATAATTATTCATATAAATAAGTAAAATCAGAGTGAATTATAATGGAATATTTAAGATGTTTTAACTTTTTTCTTTAATGGGAAAAGAGATATTACTTAAAAATTTTAAATGTCAGTGGTAATTCCTTATTTTAAGTTTTAAAATCTTTTAAGAAAAAGATGACAGTGATGAAAGCATGAACTAAATGAATGAAAGGTAAATAAATACCATAAATTTCTATCTTAGAAATTATACAATGATACCTTCGGTATTCAGAAACTTCAAATATATGGAAAATATCTGAGAACCAAGTAGAAATAGTCTTATAGTTCATTCATTTTAACTGGGACTCTTCATATCTCCCTATTTAGTAGCTTAGATAATTCAAATCAACGGGGAAACAGTTTGTTGGCTCATGGCAGCTCAGAAGCAGCAAGTTAAAAGGGAGAGGACTCAGAGGCTGAACAATGGTCTAACCATTGTGAGAAAACATATACAAGTACTTAAAAAGACGAGCCATCAGGAGAAATTTATGGCAGGGCAAAGAGCCACAAATACCTCAATAGCAAAACTGATGCTCAAGGACAATGAGTCATTATGAATAGTTGATTTGTGCTAAGTCTACTTTGTTTCAGAAACCAAGGAAATAAGTAACATAGTTTAGAAAGTCTACCTAATCAACTGATTACAATAAAAAAAAAGCAAAACTACTTCAGCTCTGAAAATGCTTATGTCAAAAATTTTTATTCTCTCACTTTACTATAGGTCCTCATTCATTCTAAGTAAACCAGCCAACAGAATACTTGACTTATCAATCCTACAAAAGTGAAAGCAGGAACACAGCAGAATACAGAGACTAGTGAAAACTAAAGGACAACCTCAAATTTAACTTGAAGAATAGTGTGACAGAGAAGTGTACGGTGCGCTGTCATGTTCTTTAACTCATACGCTTGAGGGCACTAGGTTATTCTAGAACATTGTGGGGCATTAGTTAAAGAGCCTCCCGTGCTCTTTGGGGGTGAGCCTGGCTTGTTTAAGGAGCGAACTATTAGAAATTTTCCAGATAACCTGACCTTTCCTTCAATCCCATCCCAAATCCACCATGGATTATCATCATAATCCGTGTGTGTGTGTGTGTGTGTGTGTGTGTGTGTGTGTGTGTGTGAGAGAGAGAGAGAGAGAGAGAGAGAGAGAGAGAGACACACACACACACACACACACACACACACACACACACACACACACACACACACACACACAGAGGCAAGCAGGACAGCCGCAAGTAAACATAAAAAGCTAGCTTCTCACCTAGTTAAAGTCCTTCGGGAATCAAACTCTAAAGGTGTGGATGATGCAGACCCTGAGGGTGCTGGAGGTTGCAGAGCAGAGAATCTGTTTAAACTGGAAGCACTTGATCGTAAGGCATCTTACAGGTGTTGAGGAATTAGAAAAAAATCCAAAAAAGAAAAGAAAAAGAAAAAGAAAAAAATACAAATAATGTGACTAAAATGCAGACACTCATTCACCTGCCTCACTGGAGTGGGGCCTGAGACAAGGCATTTCTAAAAGTTCAGGTGATACCAATCTCCTGGTCCACCTACCATACTCTGAGAAGAAACGAGTTAGAGGGAATTTGTATGTAAAAGAAAGTTTAGAAATCTTTGTTCACTATAACCATTTACTCCTTTAAAAATATAATTAAATTACCCTGGGTAGGGCACAGGGGTGGGAGAGGTAAATAGGAGGACAACGGAGGCAAGCAAAAGCAGAACAAAACACTGCACTTTAACAAAGCTAACCAATACAAATGCTGTGATCTCATTTATATAAAATTATATATGTGAGTTTAAGTGAATACTTAAAATTTTTAAAATGTCAAGAAAGGTTGAAATTACTTAGGAGAAGGGCCATATGGGAAGGAGGTTAACACAAGTTTTTCTTCTTTCCACTGGGCTTCTTTAGCTACTAAGACATGTGTGTGATGGTCCAAACATTTTCACTCCTAGAGTCAAATCTCTCGAAATCTGATTTTTGATAATGATTTTGAAAAATGTTTCAATGCAATTGTTTACTCTTTTACAATTCCCTAAAATTAAAAGTTTCTGCATATTAAGACTCTCAGCAAAATGAAGTTCCCCCCCTTTTTTTTTTTCCTAAAAGATGACCGGTAAGGGGATCTTAACCCTTGACTTGGTGTTGTCAGCACCACGCTCACCCAGTGAGCAACCGGCCATCCCTATATGGGATCCGAACCCGTGGCCTTGGTGTTATCAGCACCGCACTCTCCCGAGTGAGCCACAGGCCGGCCCCATGAAGTTCCCTTTTAATTTAGGGCCCCAGTCATTTCTCTCACTATACTGAATTTGTGAACAACAACATACTAACACAGGAACCTAAAAGATTAAGATCTTAATTAAAAAGCCTAACTGAACTGAAAAATTTTAAATATATAAAATATCTAAGGATCCTTACTGAGACAGAAACCCTTGATCTACGCTAATCAGAGAGGGCCAGCAACTTTTCCTAAAATCATTACTCAATGACTGTGAGAATGTGCTGTAAGGCCAATGCTAATAGACCACACCTAGGCTGGAGAAGGGACACTCCACACTTACCAGTCTCGCTTGCCTTTGCTCCACCACTGCTGCCTTTTCCCCAGCTGCCCAGCTGGGCTTTAGGTACCAACTGAATTTTCTCATCAATTGTGGGCTGTAACATAAGTGACCACAAGTTGATTATAGGAAATATTCTGAAAGAATAATTTTTCTTTTCCTTCTTTCTTTTTCTATGCAGTAGAACTAATTTTAGCAACAAAATTCTGTTTGGAATGGCAATTTAAGAAATATATATTGGGGCTGGCCAGTTAGCTCACTTGGGAAAGCTTGGTGCTAATAACGCCAAGGTCAAGGGTTCAGATCCCTGTACCGGCCAGCCACCAAAACAAAACAAAAACAATGACAAAAACTAGGACACCACCAAAAAACATAAATCGGAGGCTGTTCTCATTAAAGTGTGATCCCTGTGGCCCCTGAATCACTTCCATGGACTCCAGTTTCCGTAAAACACAGTTTGATGGCAATGGTCTGGAGAATGCATTCTCCTAATTAAGATGGTTTATTAATTTGCCAAATATAGGCAGTTTCTAATGACTATTCTTATGCTATAATGCCCAGTAATTTTAAAAAGAAAACGAAATACTACAAAATTAACTCATTAATCTCTTTACATGATTGTCAGAAAACAGGTCAACAGACAAAAATTTCATGTTAAGGTTAGAGATGGGGGTAGAAGATGAGTATTCAATAAAGAGGAATAAAAGAGAATGAAATGTCAGAGAACACAGGGAGTTAAGGTGCCTGATATATCTCTCACATTTAACCCTCCAAGCCCAACCTTAATACAAGTGAAGAGAATTATACTGTAATGCATACTATCATAAAACACATATTACATAAAAGCTAGAAGGCAGCGCTTTGTAACAAAGGTATTTCTATATTCCGACAACTCTTAATACACTGCCTCACTATGTAACATACACTTACACGAATCTCTTCCAATTAACAATGAATATGTTTAATGGTTTTAAACTTTTTCTAGGATACTCATGTAGAGCATCTACAGTGTAACTCTCTCTGAATACAGAAAATTTATTAACAAACAATTTACGTATTTTTCTTTTTTGGCAGCTGGCTGGTACAGGGATCAAACCCTTGGACCTTGGTGTTAGCACCACGCTCTAACCAACTGAGCTAACCAGCCAGTACTAATTTGTGTATTTTTCAAAATATTAAGGTGGTAATGTTGGAGGTTTGGTACCAGCACTATTCTTTTTTATAGTGTCCGTGTACAAAAACTGTAATATTTAAAAACACAAATGCTATTTTTTTGAAGTAATTCTCAAGGATGTTAGGGCTGATGTTGGAGGAATTCTTTAAATATAGGTTTTGGTTAAAATTTTCTCTTGCTGGAAACGGAGATGGATGGGAATCAAGTTGTACTGAGCAATAGAATTCCTATTCTGAGACATAAACAACTAGAAGAATGTACTAGAATCTTGGTACATTCTAGTACATCATCAAGAAAGATCCAGAGGGGGAATGTTCTACCCTGAAGCAGAGCTTTGACAAAACCACGAAGATGCAAATGACATAGCCCATTTTAAGTCCAATTTTCTCAAAGTCTTTTACTTTTTGTCAGATATCTTCTTTCACTTGACGTTTTCACATTAGCTTATATTGTCTTTAGTATCCTGCTGGAAGGCTGCCAATTTTCACAACTATGGAAAATATATTACAAGTAAGGATTAAATTAGACTTGCAAATGATTTGCAAAACCCACTGGACTATAGAGGTTTCCACTTTTATCAAATTTAATTCTGTTTTCTCTACTTTCTCCAAAGTTCTTCATCCTATATATAAAATGTGATCAACTTCTACTGCTGAAAACATCTGCTATGAGAAAATTCTTTCCTCTTACTATCCATGGATTCTCAAAAGAGAAGAAAGTAGAATACATTAAACCTTTATTACAGAATGATTTCAGTAGGTCCTCTGTGATTTCTTTCAGGCTTTGGATATGACAAACCATTAATTCCTTTCATGGTTACAATTAAACAGGTAACTGCTTCTTCCCCAGAACTAAGGATACGCTGTATAAAAACTTGCAATGACTGAGGAAGGCTTCTGGTGTATCTTTGTTATCATCTCTTATATTAAGGATCTTATTACTCTAAGAATTAACCTAATCACTTCCTTTCTAGTAAACTCTTGTAGAAATAAAAAGGACTAATGCCAAGACAAGTGTGTGGAATACACTGATCAATACTGACTTGTAAAAAAGTTTCTGCATTAAAAAACAACCACCCCATAAAATATGCAATACTGCTATTTTATATAAGCATGAAGTACTTTTGAGACTCATGTTTTGGGACTGCTGTAAATTGTGTCTTAAATGTTACACTCACCTTTGTAATTTTCAGGAATTTTGAGGGGTCCAGTACTCGACTGTTCTTGGCCCCTTGTACAGTGTTCCACCCACCTTCGTCCACCCTCTGGACACCTGCAGGGAGAACAGAATGAGCTAGTCTCTCATCTCTCTTATGTCAGTTTGATACTCACAGTCAGCAATATTTTCAACTCAGCAATTCCAATCAAAACCAAGGAAAAAGATAAAAGAAGCTGTTAAAACACTGCTGACAGACTCTTTTAATACCCATAGCATGAAAATATCAAGTAGAACTCTGATTATTTTGCATCTCCCATGAAACATTGTTGACATAGAAGAAACCAACTGACCCAAACGAATTCAGTGCTGGACAAGACAGGCCCAAATCTAATGTTTATTAAGGTAATGACTAGAACACTTTGGGAGAAGTCAGATGGACATTATTTATTCTAAAGTTTATGTCACTTAATGGTATCAAGTATGCTTTCTTCTCCCAAATCTGATTCTTTGACATTTCAGCTACTTAGGTGGAAAACCTTGTCTCCTCATTCCCTCATACTTCACACGCAATTTGTCAACAAATCTTGTCAGTTCAACCTTCACAATATATGCAGAATCCAGTCCCTTCTAACTACTACCACCATCAGCAGTTTTGTTTAAGCCGCCGACATTGCTTTCCTGAACTACTATAAAAACCTCCTCATTGGCTTGCCTGCTTCCACCCTTGTCTGCTTTCCTCATGGCAGTCAGTGTGATCCTAGTAAAATATGTCACATCCTATCATTTTTCTGTTCAAAAACACTTCTAATATCTTTCCATCTCACTCAGAAAAAGACAAGATTCCTTATAAATGGTGTACCAAGCTCTAAATAATTAATCTGGCTCCCTGCTACCTCTCAGTCCCCATCTTCTACCACTCTCCCCCTGAGGCCCTGCCTTGAGTTGAATGTCCCCTCAAAACTTGATCCACACTGTAACTGTTGACAGTGGGAAATCTATTATGTTAATAGAAAGGTGGGGCCTTGAAGAGGTGATTAGATTGTAGGACCATGCCATAATGAATGGATTAAAAATGGTGGTCATGGGTGTGTTCTGAGGGCTTTAAAAAGAGAATGAATGAGGTTAGTCTCTGCTCTCTCTGCTCCACCATTTTTCTGCCATGTGAGACCCCTACATTACTGCAAAGCAACCATCACAGAAGACTCACCACATGTGTTCCCTAGTCTTCGGACTTCCTAGACTCTGAAACTGTAAGCAATAAATTTCATTTTCTTACAAAGTACCCAGTTCTGTGTATTTTATTATAAGCAACAGAAACAGACTAATAAAGAAAACTGGTACCAAAGAAGTGCAGTGTTGCTTATAACAAATACATGAAAATGTGGAAGCAGCTTTGGAACTGGGTGTTAGGCAAAGGTTGGAGGAGTTTGGAGGACTCAGAAGAAAAAAAGAAAACCAGGGAATTTGGAATGTTTGAGAGACTGGTTAAATGGTGGTGACCAGAATGCTTATGGAAATATGGACTATAAAGACCACTCTAAGGAGGTCACAGATGTAAATGAGAAGGGACTTATTAGAAACTGGGGCAAAGATCAACCTTGCTATGGACTGGCAAGGAACTTGGCTATATTGTGTCCATGCCCTAAAGACTTTTTGGAAGTTGGAACTTAAGAGTTGTGAACCAGAATACTTGGCAGAAGAAATTTCTAAGCAGCAAAACATTACGGAAGCTGCATGGCTACTTGTAACAGTATATGCTGAATTATGGCAGCAAAGGCACAATGTAAAACCACAAATCAAAAGGGAAGCAGAGTGTAAAGATTTGGAAAATTTGCAGCCTGGCCATGTGGTAGAGAAGTAGAGAGCATTTCCAGAAGAAAAATGCAATGGTGCTAAGAAGAGTAGTAGAAAAGAAAGGGATTATTAAGAGAAGGACGAAAAGGCCCTGAAGGCACTGCAGAAGCCTCTGGGACCAACCCTTCCATTTCAGGCCCAAAGGCCCAGGGAGACAGAATGGTCTTCGGGAACAGGCCTGAGGTGCTCTCCATGGGCTTGCTGCCCAGGGCCACCTTGGAATGCTGCTCCCCACACCAGCACCCCAACTGCTTTGGCTGTTCTAGCTGTAGCTAAATTGGCCCCAGGCATGGCTGGACCTGCAGCTTTGAAAGATACAATGGAAGCCTTGGCGGTGTCCCCGTAGTAATAGGTCTGCAGGCTAGCAGAATGCCAGAGCTGCGAAGGCTTGGGAGCCTCCACCCAGATTCCAAAGGATGTGTGGAAAAGTCTGGGGTCTCAGGAAGAGATCTATCGCAGGGGCAGAGTCACTGCAGATAGCCTTTACTAGAGCAATGCCAAGTGGAAAGGTGGGGTCAGAGTTGCAGCAGAGAAACCCCATCAGCACCATGTCTAGTGGAGCCAAGACAGCGGGACTGCCATGGAGACCCCAGAATTCTGGAGCTACCAGAGTGGAACACCAATCTGGGAGAGCTGAAGCATCACCTGAGACCAGGAAAGCGAAAGAAATGGAGCTGCCTAAAGACCTGGGGTCTCAACCCCTGCACCAGCTATGTGTAGGATGTAGAACATGGTATCAAGGTACATGATTTGCCAGCTTTAAGATTTACTGCCTGCCCTGCTGGGTTTCAGACTTGCTTGGGACCTATTACACCTTCCTTTTAGCTTATTTCTCCCTTTGGTAATGGAAATATGTACCCTATGCTTGCCCCACCATTGTATCTTGGCAGTATATAACTTCTTTTGATTTCACACATGGGACTTTGAACTTTGGACTTCTGAGTTGAAACAAGACTTTAAGGATGGAATGAATGTATTTGTATGTGAAAAGGACATGAGTTTTGGGGGGCATGGGTGGAATGTTTTTGGTTGAATGTCCCCTCAAACTTGATCCCTACTGTAACTGTTGAGGGTGGGAAATCAATTATGTTAATTGAAAGGTGGGGCCTTGAAGAGATGATTAGATTGTAGGACCATGCCGTAATGAATGGATTAAAAATGGTGGTCAGGGGCATGGTTCTGAGGGCTTTAAAAAGAAGAGTGAATAAGGAGGTTAGTCTCTGCTCTCTCTGCTCTGCAATTTTTTGCAATGTGATACTCTGCCATCACTGTCACCACTACTACAGCTCTCATCAGATATGTTCCCTGGACTGCGGACTTCCCAGCCTCATAAACTGTAAGCAATAAATTTCATTTTCTTTATAAAATACTCAGTTCCATGTATTTTGTTATAAGCAACAGAAACAAACTAACACAGGCCCTTTGCTCCAGCCACCCTAGGCTCCTTGCTGTTCTTTGAAAATGCTGCTTCAGGACCTTTGTACTTATTATTCCCATGACCTAAAACCTTCTTTCCCCAGATATCCACATGACTTAACTCCTTAAGCTGCTTTAGATCTTTGCTCAAACTGTTAACATCAATTTTTTTTTATTTTTATTTTGTCAATATACAATGTAGTTAGTTATTGTGTCCCATCACCAAAACCTCCCTCCCTCCTCCCTCTCCCCCCTCCCACCCAGATGTGTCCCCTCCATTTTCTTGTTGTAAGAGCTTTAAAAAAAAAAAAGTTGAGGTTGTTAAATCTTCCTCTCCCCCCCCCTCCGGTTTTTGTTGTTGTTGTTGTTGATGATGTTGTTGTTGTTGCTGTTTGTTTGTTGGTGTGTGTGTGTGAGTGTGTGTGTGTGTGTGTGTGTGTATGTATGTGTGTGAATTGATTCAAATACTGTGTTGAATAGGAGTGGTGAGAGTGGGCATCCTTGTCTGGTTCCTGTTCTTAAAGGAAAAGCTTTCAGTTTTTCCCCATTCAGGGTGATATTGGTGGTGGGTTTATTATATATGGCTTTGATTATGTTGAGATATTTTCCGTCTATACCTAATTTATAAAGGGTCTTTGTCATGTGTTGGATTTTATCAAATGCTTTTTCGGCATCAATAGAGATGATCATATGGTCCTTGTGTTTGATTTTATTAATATGGTGGATCACATTTATTGATTTGCGTATGTTGAACCAACCTTGCTTCCCTGGGATGAATCCCACTTGATCGTGATGAATGATCTTGCATATGTGTTGTTGTATTCTGTTTGCTAATATTTTATTGAGGATTTTTGCATCTATATTCATCAAGGATATCAGCCTGTAGTTGTTAACATCAATTTTAATAGTTTCCCCAACTTCCCTACTGCAACCTCTGTTCACCAAGCCTTACACTCCTTTCCTTTAATTAGCATATTCGTTACTACAAATCATGATTTTTCTTTATGCCCCTTACCCAACCTATTATTATTGTGGTTTCTCTCTCTCTCTCTCTCTCTCTCTCTCTCTCTCTCTCGTCTTTCCTTCTTAGCACCTAGTTATGAGTGAGGACATGCGGTATTTCTCTTTCTGCTTATTTCACTTAACGTAATTTTCTCCAGGCTCATTCATGTTGCTGCAAATGGCAGAATTTCATTCTTTCTTATGGCTGAGTAGTATTCCATTGTGTATATATACACCACATTTTCCTCATCCAGTTGTCTGTAGATGGTTGGTTCCATATTTAAGTTGTTGTAAATGGAGCTGCAATGAACATATGAGTGCAGGTATCCCTTCGAATGCTGATTTCCATTCCTTTGCATATATACCCAGTAGTGGAATTGCTGGATTATACGGGAGTACTACCTGTAGTTGTTTGAGAAACCTCCATGCTGCTTTCCACAATGGCTGTATTAATTCATAGTCTCACCAACAGTGTAGAAGAGTTCCCCTTTCCCTGCATCCTTGCCACCAATTGCTATTCTTGGTCTTTTTAATAATGGCCAGTCTAACTGGGGTGAGATGATATCTCAATGTGGTTTTGATTTACATTTCCCTGACAATTAGTAATGTTGAGAATTTTTTCACATACCTGTTGGCCATTTGTAGTCTTCCTTTGAGAAATGTCTATGCATCTCCTTTGCCCATTTTTAAAATTGGATTATCTGTTTTTTTACTGTACAGTTGTTTGAGTTTCTTATATACTCTGAATATTAATCCCTTGTCAGATATATAGTTTGCAAATTTTTCTCCCATTCCATAGGTTGTCTTTCCTCTCTGTTGATTGCTTCCTTTGCTGTGCAGAAGCTTTTTAGGTTGATATAATCCTGTTTATTTTTTCTTTTGTTGCTTGTGCTTTTGAGGTCTTACTCATAAAGTCTTTGCCCAGTCCTACTTATTAGAGTGTTTTCCCTATATTTTCTTTTAGTAATTTTATGGCTTCAGGTCTTATATTTAAGTCCATTTGGAGCTGATTTTGGTATATGGTGAGAGGTACAGATCCAGTTTCATTCTTCTGCATATGGATGTCCAATTTTCCCAGAACCATTTATTGAAGAGGCAGTCTTTTCCCCAATGTATGTTCTTGTTGACTTTGTCAAAGATCAGTTGGCTGTGAGTATGTGGGTTGATTCCCGGGTTTTCTATTTTGTTCCATTGATCCGAGGGTCTTTTTATGCCAGCACCATGTTCTTTTGGTTGTAATACCTTTGTAATATAATTTGAAGTTGATGCCCAAAACCAACACCCCAAAATCAGTAGCATTCTTATATTTGATAACAAACTAGCAGAAAAAGAAATCAAGAAAGCAAGCCCATTTACAATAGTTGCCAAAAAAATAAAATTCCTAGGAATCAATTTAACCAAGGAGGTGAAAGATTTCTACAATGAGAACTATAAAACACTACTGAAAGAAATTAAAGAGGACACAAAAAAGATGGAAAGACATTCCTTGTTCATGGATTGGAAGAATTAACATCGTGAAAATGTCTATTCTACCCAAAGCAATCTACAGATTCAAAACAATCCACATCAAAATACCAATGACGGGCCGGCCCGGTGGCGCACTGCTACAGTGCGCCGCTTGGGAAGTGCGGTGCCGCTCCCGCCAAGGGTTCGGATCCCACATACAGACCGGCCGCTCACTGGCTGAGCGAGGTGCAGGAGCAGCACCGAGGGTTGCGATCCCGTGGCTGGTCCCGGTCCGGTACGGGTGCAACACTGAGGGTTGCGATCCGTTGCCGGTCACGAAAAAAGACAAAAAGGAAAAAAAAAAAAAATACCAATGACATTCTTCACAAAAATAGAAAAAGCAATTGTAATATTCATATGGAACAAAAGACCCCAAACAGCCAAAGCAATCCTGAGCAAAAAAAATGAAGCTGGAGGCACAACACTTCCCTTGTTTATTTTTCTATAGAACAAGCTTATTTGACAAATTATACAAGTATATTTTACTTAAGTATTTACTTATTGTCTTCCCATCCACCTCCCAGTAAGATGTAAGCTGCATGAGGGAACAGACTTTATCTCTCCTGTTAAGTGACAGGCACTCAATAAATACTTGCTGAATGAATGAATAAAAGATCACCAAACCGTCTACCCAAAAGCTTTTCTGATCCTTACATACTCCTTGATTTTCTCTGGGTTATCTGATATTACTGATCATGAACAGACTTGCATCTTCCTTGTTTCTATGACACTTATTTCCTAGTTCTTTCTCTCCACTTGCTCTTTATCTGTCATTTTTCCAAGAGTTCTTTCTTCCTTTAGTCATCTGTGGACATCCTCTATGAATTAGGCTTTGATATCTTCTCCTTTTCTCTCTCAATCTAGTTCAATAATAAATAAAAGTCATTACCTGAAAGACACTGTGCTATACACTAGGGTGAGGGAAGTGATTAAGTGTAGCATCCTATGAAACTTAAAAGTAAACTTCCTTTCCTGGAGGAATCATGTCTCCTATGAGCTCTACTGTGTCTGTGATAAAGAATAACTAATGGTTATTGTGCCTTTACTATAAGCCAAATACTATGCTGATCAGTTTACATATATTACCTCATTTCATCCCCATGCAAATATGAGGTAGTTCCATTTTATAGATAAAGTGACTTGTGCAAAGTCATACAGCTGGGAAGCAGAACAGCTGAAATTAAAGCCAGTTAGGCTCCAGAGTCTATACTCTCAACTACTATACTGTATGACCCAGTCACTACCATAATCACCTCACTGCAAAGTGGATTAACGAGCATTTCCATTTGGATATCTCATGGTCATCTGAAAATAAACAGGCTCAAAAGAAAAATTATTATTTTCCTCTTAAAAAGGTTTCCTCGTCCACTGTTCCTAAATTTAGTCAATGGACTATTTTCTCAAGTATATAATGCCTTCTATTTCACCTGTTATATTTTTTGCATCTTTTTCTTCCATTCTATTCTTATTGCTACAAAGTCTCTCCTCCTTACACACAGGATTTCAGCAAGGGCAACATTGCTGAGCTCAATGTACCCCTTTGGTTCATCATGCGAAGAACAACAGACTAATGTTTATTACATACCTCAAGCATGACATTACTCCTTTGTTCAGAAATTTAGAATGGCTCCTTAATGTCTACCAAATCAAGTCAAAAGTTCTTAATCTAGCTCCATTCTTCCAGACAAACATTTTTCCATTGCCCTTAACACTTAAATTTTGCTTCAATTAGGCTTGTTTATTCCTTTTTACAATGTATGTTTATTTTAATTTCATGACTAAAATCCTTCTCTTCCAAATATCAACCATCCTTCAAAACTTAGGTTCAAGTGGGTCCTCCACAAAGATTTCTTCCAGCTTTCTCTCTCTTTTCTCTAAATTTTAACAACCTTAATGGAGAATATACTTCATAACTGATACTATCATCCATTTGCTTGACAAATGTTCCCTGTATTAGTTTTACCTTCCCAGATATACTGTAAGATTTTATAGGGAAGGAAATTTATTTTCTGCTTTTTTTATCTCTTACCAACACTGAGTATACAGAAGATGCTCAATAAAGTTTTTTTGATTATTGGTTTTGAAGTAGTCAAGAAATCATGTTTAGTTCCTGCATTTTCTGCTTTTAACTCAATAACTAGTCTCTAGGTGAAGGTGCTTCACTTAACAATTGCCGCTTTATTATTTGGGCTATTCTTTCTGGTTTCATTTTACACCTAAATAGAGAATTCTTAAATAACTACCCCTTAAATCCCAAGTTCTCCCAAGCCTGGTGGACTGCAGCCCTCACCTGGTCTTCTCTTCTCTTTGGTCATGAGCTGCTGGACCTTCCTTTGCTCTTCTTGTTCTTCTATTTTAGCCTCTTTGTGAATCTGTTCAATAGTTTTAGGCCCTTGATCTGCTCTTCGAGATACCCAATTACACTATAAAGGTAGAAAATCAGGTTATCAGATCATTAAAAATAAAAATGAAAATATCTGTACTATGGGCTGAGCCCATGGCGCACTCAGGAGAGTGCGGTGCTGGGAGCGCAGCAGCGCTCCCGCCGCGGGTTCGGATCCTATATAGGGATGACCAGTGCGCTCACAGCGCTCACTGGCTGAGTGCGGTGCGGCCAGTCTCAAAAAGGAAAAAAAAAAAAATCTGTACTATTCACGGCTGGAAATGTATAAAAAATCTACAAAATTTGGTATTACGGCAGATTCTCAACTGTCTTATAGATGGCACTATGTGCACTTTAGGGATTAGAGCCAAAGAATGAAATTCTTCTAAATCGACCCTGGTCAACTGTATGCTGAACATTCCAAAAGCCATTAGAGAAAAAAAGACAGAGTGAAAGACTGGCCCAAAATATATTTTATCATTACTTTATGCATTCAAAAGGAGGAGAGAGAAGGCGAATCAAGATGGATGAAAATTCCTTAGCCTTGCCTTTATCTGGGGTATTACTACTTAGTTAATATCACACTCTACAGGGGTCCTAAATAGAGAATGACTAGCATATTTCCTCCTTCAATATCATGGTTCTGGTATCCTACACAAAGTGCCACACCACTCTGCCCTTTGGTTATCCTCTCTACTAAGGACAAAACAAGGTGTCTCTTTATACTTCCTCTTTCCTTCCCAGATACAGTCTCAACATCTCATACAAGTATAAGTGGTTGAAGGTATAGGTGGAGAAGTTTTTTATATTTATTTACATTAACTAGAGACAAAGATGGCAAACATGTTTAAATCAGCATGCAAATTGTGATCAACTGGGTGTGGCTTTGGTAATATGCTATCAGTGCTATTTGGCCTGGTGTAGGACAGGGAAGAGGTGGGAATTGCATTCACTTTCTCTAGTTTAGAGTTGGCTATAGTATTATCCCTACAGGAGTTAAACCAAAAAAAAAGAGGCGGCAGTGACAAAAACTGCACCTGGTATGAGAAATGAGAAAAAAAAGCAGCAGAACAGGCGGGTCTAGAGGGAAAACAATAGAGAAGAAAACATCAACATCGATGAGCTGGGCACTTACATAATTATGTCACTGACTCTTTATAACAAATCTGCAAGGTAATCAACATCCCCATTTTAGAAATTAAAAATGTAAGGCTCAGGGAAGTTAAATGTATTCATTGTGAAAATGAGACTTTCTGATTATTCAGCTTACTAATTTAATTGGCTAAATTTAATTGACCACAGTTTGAATTCAGAATGGCTGATTTCAAAATTGCAATGTGGTATGATAATCAAGTAAAGAGAAAAAACATATTACAAGCAACAAGTCTTTTGTCCTTTTCCATAACTCTCTCATTAAAGTTTACCAATTCAAGTTCTAAGAGTCCTGAAGCAAAAGCATTAAGTTTTTTATACATGCAAATAAGACATCCTTCCCCAACTCAATCCTTAAAAGAGAATGAACTGATAGGCTTATTATTATTTTTTCCCCTACTCACCAGCCTTAGGTCTATCACATCTTGAAGCATGAATCGAATCCTAGATGAGGTTTTTCTTTCTTTCACAATTTTCTCCATCTGATTAAAGTACTGGTCCATACGCGGCTACAAGAGACAAAATCCTTAGTATTCTTGGCTAAGGAATTCAAATGTAATTTACCATGTAGAATTTTTAAATGTCTAAGGAATAACAACTTAGAGACAAAAAGCTAATGTGGTAGAATTTTCAATTGAGCACATGACCACTCAAAATTTTCCAGGATCCCTGGCAGCTGCCTTTGGTCATTAATTATAGGCCAGAATATACATGGAAATGTTATATTGCAACTCCCTGAAACCTCCCTTAAGATAGTTGTGGCTCTGTCCTTTGCCTCTTTTCCTACCTTCTCTGCTGAGAATAAGGACAAAGTTTCCACTGTAGGAATGGTAGAATGTTAAGTTAGAAGTACTTACTTCTGTTTTTTTTTTTTTTTTTTTTTTTTTTTTTT